>NW_006409022.1:614468-639363 GCF_000296735.1 Chrysochloris asiatica | reverse complement strand
AGAAGGATGTCATGCTGGGTAAGATGAAGGGTCAGAGGAAAAGAGGAAGACCCCCAACGAGATGGATCGGCCAGGTGGCATCATTGATGGACTCAAGTGTGGCAGCGGTAGTGAGGTTCACCCAGGATCGGACATTGTTTCGTTCTGATGTGCACGGGGTCACTATGAGTCAGTTCCGACTTGATGGCACCTGACAACAACAACAACAACAACAACAACAAGACACACACACACAGACACATACACAGTTATTAGATTCTTGCTGGATATATGGATATGTGTCTTCACTTTTTTGAAAGACTTTTGATGAATAAAAGTTTTCCATTTTTATGAGGTCCCGCTCACCTATTTTGCCATTTACTGATTGTGGTTTTTTTAAAAAATATAAGATTATTAAAAGGTAGACCTGACAACATTGCCCCTGCTTTTCTTCTAAGAATTTTGTGGTTTTAGTTTGTATATTTAGGTCCGAAACCATTTTGAATGTGTTTTTTATGTATGGTGTGAGGTATCTTTGTCATTTTTGAAATATTGTAAGTTCCATTTACCTAAACTTCTAGTCTTCCTCCCTCCCTCCCTTATTCCTTCCTTTCTTCATAAGAAAAGACATCTAAAGGAAGTTTATTCTTTCTTATTTGCTTCTAGATTCTTCTCGGATATTTTCTGGGCACTTGAGCCTGAAACTCTCTTCCATGCATTATTTCATTCAGTAAATATTTATTGAGCATCAATAACATGTCAGACATAATATTAGGCATTAAAGATAAAATAATGACTAAGAGAACAAAATCATTGCCCTCATGGAACTTACATTCTAGTGGGAGAGATATGCAAGTAACAAAGCAAGTATAAAATCAGGGAGAAGTACAAGACACAATGTTGTTATTGTTAAACCAACAACCTTGTGGTTCAAACTGATTCTACAGTGTCATATAAGCACTTAACAAAATTTGAAGGTGGGAGGGAAGATAGTTGAGGTAGCCAAATTATCCGCCCCCCCAAAAAAAAATTACCTAAATTGAATCCTGAAAGATGAGGTAAAACTAAAGGAACAGCAGAAAGAACACAGTGCTCTTAAGGGATTAAAATAATTTCAATGTGGCTGGAGCACAGCATGTGGCAGATGGTAGAGGTATGGTATGGTAGAGGTATGAGGGATGGTAGAGGTAGCAACAGAGAAGAGGAGACAAGTCACTGAGAAGATATGCCTTGTTACCTCAATTCCTTCTGTTTCTGTGTGAATATTCTTATAGTTTTGTTCTATCATTGTTGGGTTATTAAACTACTATGTTGTTAAAACACAAATTGGGGTGCTACCAGAGACCCTGTCTATGCTGCCTTCCTTCTCATTTTATCAAGCCACTCCTCCTTCCCTTCAGTTCTAGCCATGTAAATCCAAATTGCAGCATCATCAGTTTTATGTCATTCAACATCTCTGGCCATAGTAACTGGATGAGGCGTAAAAACCTGCTCCCAAACTGGCTATGGATAGAACCCCTACATTCCTGGCCACAGTTATCATTCTATGCTGGGCTCATGACTCAAGACAGACCAATCAGAGCTCTTCCCCAGGTTTTCTTGGAGTGGAATTGGTAAGGAAGAACCCTTTCCTCTCTGGTTACAAGGATGTGAGGATGGGTGCTCAGAGCTAGGGACAGCCATGACTACCACCATATGGGGAAATCCCAACTTCAGCTTAAGAGAATGAAGTCAAGACAGAGAGAAAAGTAATCCTGAGAGCTTTTGAGTCTCTAGTTTCTAGTTCATAAGGCCAACGCAAGGCTTCGCTGATTCCTATCTTTCATGTTGTTGCTGTTGTTGTTGTTGTTAAGTGCCGTCGAGTCAGTTCTGACCCATCGTGACACTGTATAGTGTTTCCAAGGAGCAGCTGGTGAGCTTGAACCACCAACCTTGTGGTTCAAACTGACTTTGCAATCCAGCACATTAACCCACATTGCCACACCAGGACTCCCTATATCCTTCCTGTTGTTGTTAAGTGCTGTCGAGTCGATTCTGACCCATAGCAACACTCTATGTGGTTTCTGAGGAGAAGCTGGTGAGCTTGAACCGCCAACCTTGCAGTTCAAAAGGCTTTGCACATTAACCCACAGCAGCACACCAGGACTCCATATCCTTTCTTATTCAACTCTTTCTCCAACTCTATAATCCACCATTTGTTAGTGCTAATGAGTCTCTGTCAAATGCATGTCTGCTCTCTACTTGGCATGTTCCATTAAACTGCTTTTCTCACAATAAGTATGTAACAGTTGCGAAAAAGTTGCTTATTTATAACTTACTTTGTTGTTGTTAAGCTTCCAGTTGGTTCCAACTCATAGCTACCTTGTATAGGGTTTCCAAGGAGTAGCGGGTGAGTTTGAACTGCCCACCTTATGGTTCGAACCAACCTTGCGATCCAGTGCTTCACCCCACAGCACCACACCAGGACTCCATCCTTGCTCTGCGTGAGGTTATGTCTTCATTTCTTCGCCTCATTTCTTTATGACTTTATTTATTTTTTCCTTTCTGAAAAATTTGAAACCAACAACCAAAACAGAATCCAGTTTCTCATGGAACTGAAAAGGCTTCCTCAAATTTGCATGCTTTACTCTCCCGCTGGCAGAAACTATTGCTCCTTGGGGGCCAGTCAGCTACTTAATGGTGAAGGAGAAAGTGAGTAAGTGGATCTTGACCTTCTCAGAGAAACGCCCCATAAGCCTTATATTCTCTGGCTGAAACCACCCTGCCAGTCATCCGCACCCTGCCCTGAGTGAGTGACCAGGTTATTAAAGAAAGGAGGTCACAGACCAAAGAATAAAATAGAGATATCCACATAGAGATCTGTCCACTGACTCACACTCAGAATGACAAAAACAGAATTTGCCATCTTTCCTCCTAAATTAACTACCTTTCCTAGGTCCTTCCTTCCTTAACATTTCATTCTCCTAGTCACCCAAACCTGAAATTGTTAAATTTTATTACTAATTTCGCCTTTTTACCAGAACCTGTAGCCAATGAGATACTTGGCCCTGTCAGATTTTTCTTTGAAAATTCTTTCCCTTCCATTTTCATTGCCAGAACCTACACCCAAGATCCCATCATTTCCTCCATGAACAATCACTGGTAAGGTCTCTCTGACTTCACTTTACCTCATCTCCCCCAGCCACACTTGAAAGGTCCAAGAATAGACTCCTGATTCAAGAGCTACCAATCAATCTACAGTCTGACCAATGACTTAAGACAGAGGCCGGGACAAAAATCTGAACTAGAACAATCAAATACTCTGTCACAAAAATGAGGCCTTAAAAAATATCAGACAGAGAGAGTTCTTAGAGAAAAGCCATGAGGAAGAGTCTAAATTATCTAGCTGGAGGTCTGATGGGCCACGCAAATAAAAATCATGAGCAAAGAGAAGCACTTAGCAAACTGGAAACTAGGGAGCATAAAAAATGTAAGGGGAGCAGAGAGAAAGATTAAGGGAGTTAGTAGTGAGAAGAGAGATGAGTTGTGTTCATGGTAGGACAATAGAGTGAGGAACCCCCAAAATACTGCTGCTGAGGTCCCTAAAGTTGCCATGAATCCCAGTTCATTTCCTATGAGGTTCAACTGGACTCTGGTTCTTGGTTTTAGATCCTTCTGAAGCCTGCCTCCTTTATTTATTGCCCTTTACCAATACTCTAGCTTCTTTACTTGAGATACTTTTGAAAGGCTTTCCATTCCTTGCAAAGAAAAGTGCTTAACAAAATAGATCAAGTCAAATCTCACCTGGCATCTGCGACACTCATTATCCGGCTATCAGAAGCTATAGCTTCTGAACAGCCATCCAGTCCACAACTCCTCAACAAGGGACCTCCATTTCAGAAATACAAGTCTTGTGGACCATCACTGTCTTACTTAGTTAATAATATATCAGTCACACCTGTCTGTATATCTTTGCTTATTTAACTCTATTCCCTCAAATACCCTCACTGCTTGCTCTTCATCCAGGCAAGTTCTATGCATACTTAAAGCCCTACATCCTCTAGCAAGAGTTTCTTAGCCTTGCCATCCCAGTTTATTTCCCTTTCCTTTTCACAGATACCTCCTAATCCTATAATTGGAATCCCACAATCTAGCCCTTTATTCTATACTCTCTTGAGTTTTTCTCTACTTGTTTTATCTCCCCAACTAGCTGTTTAAATCGTGAGAAGCAGGGATGTATTTCATATTATTTTCAAATCTCCCATTGCATCATGACCATAAACCAATTAACCAATTACCATCTCATTAACTCTGATCCATGGCAACCCCATTTGTGTCAGAGTAGAACTGTGTCCCACAGGGTTTTCAATGCCTGATTTTTTGGAAATAGATCACCAGGCCTTTCTTCTAAGGCATTTCTGGGTAGGCTAGAACCTCCAACCTTTCAGTTAGCAGCCAAGTGTGTTAACTGTTTGCACCATCCAGGGACTCCATCATGAATGTAGTAGTTATGAATAAGTATTTGTTGTTTGAATGGTATCTACATGGAGTACTAACAGTCCAAGAGGCATACCATAGAACTTCATTATTATAAAATAAGCACTAATGAGGAAACTGTTATGGGGCCCATGCTGAGTGTGGTCACTGAGACAGTCATCCCAAGAGAAGGGCTCAGCTCAAAGTATAAGGCTGCCTTCAGAAGCTTGGGCATGGTGAGAAAACTACATATTTTACTGTCTTCAGAAGATGGAGAAAGAGAATAGCAGAGACCTAAGAAAATGCTTGATATCATGAGAGATCTCTCAGTCTACTCTTGGGAAAGCATACAACCCCGACTCCATCCTCCTTTGGGAACAACTGCCTCAAGACATAGAGCAAGAAGCATATCCATGAATATGGTGAAGTATATCTGGGGCAAAGCTATGAAAATGTCTTAGACATAACCAAACACTTTGAGGGCCTGGAGGCTCAGGATAGTAGTCTCAGGAGACACCATGGTCAACTGGTATAACTAAGTCCACAAGGACTATGTTCTACATCCTACTTTGGTGAGTAGCAACTGGCATCTTAAAAGCTCATGAGTGGCCATCTAAGGTACAACTATTGGTCTTTCCCTGTCTGGTGGAAAGACTAGTGATGAAAATTGAAGATGCATGGAACCAATTAATCTAGTGGACTAATGTACACCAGTCTCTACAACTTTGAGACCAGAAAAATTAGATGGTGCCCATCTACCATGACCAACTCTCTGAAAGGGATTACATTAGAAGGTCCTGGGTAGACTGGAAGAAAATATGGAACAAAACTCAAAATCATAAAAACAACCGGGTTTAATAGTCATATCGAGACTGGTTGAACCCTGATACTGTGGCCCTTGGTCACCCTTCAGCCAAGCAATAGATAGGTCTGTAAGGGGAATAATGGCACTGACACTAATAAGGTATGCACATCAGAGAATGGTCAACCATTTGAGATTAAAAAGACAGCAATCACCCAAAGGCAAAGTTCAGAAAGGTTAGAAAAAAAGAAGGAACGAAAATAAGAAACACAGGGAGAAAGTGGAGCAAGTAACGCTACACTGAAAAGATTGAATTCAGTTAGACGAAAAGAAGTGCATATGATTTGTTGAATGTAGAACTGGTGATCTGTTCCATCAACTTTCACCCAATACACAACCAAAAAGTTTGAAAAAAAAAAAAAAACAACAACAAAAACATAGGGCAGAGAAATGCCTATCATTTTCTCCTTTCATTCTGGCAGCTTAGGTTCTGGATTTCTCCATCCCAGAGAAAGGATCTGAAGCTCCAGGGAAGATAAGTATGTTGGGTTGAATGGGTACTATGAATATTCCTTCCTGACCCTTGCTCTACAGGACATCTGCTTTTCTAGACCAAATTCAGGTCACCTTTGAAAATGGTCGTCTAACATTGTGGTTACTTTTAAATATTAAGAGATGTTGGATATTCTTGTTAAAAATCAAGAACTTTCCTATCAATCACAGCATTTCAAAGCAAGAGGAAAGTGTAGGTCTACCCAGTGTCATTTCTAAAATGGATAAGGAACACATACATGACAGTGGCTATTTTGACACTCCATTATGAGTCATAAAATTTCTATTCAACACTCACTCCTGAACCCAGGGTAGTATTTATTCCAAAGGTTTGGTAAGAGGTCTCAACTAAGTGCAGAATAATTTGCTTCTGAAAACCACAGCTAAGAAAAGGGCAAATTTCTTGTCATCCTCAGGAACTGATATGCAAAAAATAAATATGACTAAGAACATGTGGGTGGGAAGGTACATGGGAAATAGAATTTAAGAAAAACTTCTCCCATGTTACCCACTCAGAAGCAATTGCTTAACTGTGCCTTTATTTCTTGGTTTCCTGTTTTTGCTTGTAGCAGATAAAAACTTAATGGCAATGATCTTAATCGTCTTTCTTGGCCTTCCAAGTTCATGGCAGGGGTTGGGGATGGAGAGGGAGGGTCCTGTCTGCAGGCAGAAGACCAAGGTTCATGGAAATGGGCTCTAATAGCAGATGGAAAACATGGATGGTCCCTAGAGACTGATGTGTGCACATCTGGAACCACCTCCAGACCTGGGACAGGGAAGGCATGTTAGCAAAAACCCTAGATAGATGTATGTGTGTGTTGCCTGATATCATGAATCTGGGAAATGTAGATGAGGGACATTAACAGAATTAAAGAGGGGTTCTCCTTTACTTAGATCGCCCAGGGTTTGAAATTCTAGTGTTAGGGGTTCCGTTCAGTTCTTTTATTCAGGCCTATATGTGTTGCCCTTCCCTGAAGTTTTTGTTGTTGTTGTTTTTTACCCTTAGGAGGGATTATATTTAGTCACTAACATTTTAGTGTGAAAAAGTGTGTAAAATTCTTTCCTTACATATAGTGTGGCGAGACCTCTGAGAGTGAGACAGACAGAGAGAGAAAGAGAACAACAAAGTCATGTTTTCCTGTATCCTAGGCATTGATTTGCAATCATCTCTGCCATCTCATGAACATCAGAATGGCTGTCAGAGACAGTGAAAGCTTCACTTTCAGACATTTTCATCTATGTCTAGTCAAGGGGCTTGCCAGCTGTCTGAGTCCTCTAAGTTTGGAGAATGTTTATAGAAGGAAGTTCACTTGAGAAGTCTCCTTATAGTACCACATCTGCTTTTCTCCAAAACTCACCACCAAGTCCCTTTGCAAAGACTGAGTGACCACACCTTTATTTCTATTGCCTCAGCCTATAATCTTGGGTCCCAGCTCATTGCCTCGGTACTGGTTCTGCCTAGAATTCTATTCCTACTTTCTCAGGCAGGCCTTTCTCCTTTAGCACATGTTTACCATAACATATTCTCCAATTATTTTCTTGATATCACTGTCAGTACATGACTTTGTCTGTTTCACTTGTTTTCTCCTCCATACCACAGACTAAAATCTTATGAGGGCAAGAACCTATGCTTTTCTTAAATATAGGCCTGGAAGAGTGACCCATAGAAAACACACAATAAATATTTGTTGAAGAAATGAGTGGATGAATAGATGATGAATGAGTCCCTACAGTCCACCCCAACCATAACTGGATGCCCTCATGATTTTATTTTTTAAATGCTCCCCAAGCTGATTATCCCCAGCAAGACTCACTGTTAACCCACTCACTCAAAGTACAAACAGTAATCACCTGTGACTTTTCAGCCCACGATCCACTGTCCTGAGTACTATCTGCCTGGGTATGACCTCCAAAAGAGCAGAGCTAGAGCAGAGTCTATTTATTTTAAACAACACTAATTATACACAGTCTCCAATGGAATATGGAAATCATCAGATAATATCATTAACATCACCTACAAGTAAAATTTTGCTAAAAATAATTTTAAACTGGCTGCAACAGTACATTAACAGGGAACTGCCAGAGGTTCAAGCCGGATTCAGACAAGAACGTGAAATGAGGGCGATCATTGCTGATGTCATATGTCAGCTGGATTTTGGCTGAAAGCAGAGAGTACAGTTTATCTGTGCTTTATTGACTATGCAAAGGCTTTCTACTGCGAGGATCATGACAAGTTACGGACAACACTACAGAAAACAGGTATTCCAGAATACTTAATTGTGCCCATGAGGAACCTGTACATAGACAAAGAGGCAGTCATTCAAACGAACAAGGGAACGCTGAATGGTTTGAAATCAGGAAAGATCTGCACCAGGGATGCTTTCTTTCACCATACTTATTAAATCTGTATTCTGAGCAAATAATACGAGAAGTTGGATTATAAGAAGAAAAACACATCAGGATTGGAGGAAGACTCATTAACAATCTGCGATATGCAGACGACACAATCTTGCTTGCTGAAAGTGAAGAGGACTTAAAGTACTTACTGATGGAGATCAAAGACGTCAGCCTTCAGTAAAGAATGTAAAGAAAACAAACATCCTCACAATTGTACAAATAAATAACATCCATATAAATGGAGAAAAGATTAAAGTTGTCAGAGACTTCATTTTGCTTGGATCCACTATCAACACTCATGGAAGCAGCAGTCAAGAAATCAAAAGACTTGTTGCATTAGGCAAATCTTCTGCTCAAGCCCTCTTTAAAGTGCTGAAGAGCAAAGATGTCAGTTTGAGGACTAAAGTGCACCTGAGCCAAGTCATGGTATTTCCAATAGCCTCATATGCATGTGAAAGTTGGACAGTGAATAAGGAAGACCGTAGAAGAATTGAAGCATTTGAATTATGGTGTTGGGGAAGTATATTAAGAAGTACCATGGAATGCCAGAATAACAAACAAATCTGTGTTGGAAGAAGTACAGCCAGAATGCTCCTTAGAAGCCAGGATGGACAGACTTCATCTCTCATACTTCTGACATATTGTCAGAAGGGACTAGTCCCTGGAGAAGGACACCATGCTTGGTAAAGTGGAAGATCAGCGAAAAAGAGGAGACCCCAATGAGATGGACTGGCACAGAGATGGCAGCAATGGGCTCAAGCAAAACGATAATAGTGAGGATGGCACAGGATTGGGCCATGTTTTCTTCTGTTCTACCTAAGGTCTCTGTGAGTCAGAATTGACTCGAAGTCACCTAAGAATAACAACTATAGTCTCTAACAAAGGAAGGCTATTGAATCAATAATGTAAATATCCTATACCAGCACAGGTGTTGGGCCAAGACTTATGTCTGACTCATAGCCTCACTGTGCTAGACTGTTGTTAAGTGCTATCAAATCAGTTCTGACCCATAGTGATCCTCTATTGGGTTTCCCAGGAGAGGCTGGTGGGTTTGAACCATTAAATATGTAGTTTTATGAAAGCTGGTAGAGCTGAGAACATAGTCAGGAAGATCCAGGGCAAGAAACCAAGATCCAGAGAGTCAGGGATATACAAAGTGAATGTCGTGGACTAGGAGGCTGCCAGAGGTTGAGAAGCAAAAGTGAACACAAGGTCAAGCAAAACCACAGGAGAGAAAGTAGGCAGGGAAATGAAAAGCTTCCGTCTGGGGCTTGACAGTCTAATCAAGCTGGTACTCAAAAGCTGGGCAAAGTATCCAAGAACTAGGATATGTGTAGCAAAGGGGAAGAAAAGACCTCTGGTCAAAAGCCATACAGCCATTCATCACTTAATGACCATGATACATTCTGTAAAATAGTGTGTTATGTGATTGGACCTTGTGCAAACATCTCATCTTAGTCTGGTCCTGCTTTTTCTTTAAACATCTCGAACAAGATTTGCTGCGTTAGCAGTGATTGTCAGTGTTGAAAGGCATTGTGTTTTGTCCTCAATTCACATCATTAGCAATTTCTCCATATCTGATATAGATCCCTCTTGCATTTTATTAGCTGTGTAGCTTTCAGTGATGCTTATCCTTTAACAGCTGGGAGAATGTTTTCTTTGCTTTTGAAGATCCTCATGATTGTCAAGTAGGACATACCTAAATCAGGAGCATTCACTAATTTTCCACCTTTATGATGTTTAATAACCTTTTGTTTCACTTCCAAATAGATAATTCTTTGCCTCTTGCTGCTTTTTATCTGCTTCTTCTGCATTTGGTAGCCATAATGTGCTTCACAGTAATATTTTCAAAAGAAAATGAAACAGAGAGATATGCAATACACAAGAGACATGCAATACACAAGATTGCCTATGAGTCGAAGCATACACTGCTATTTGGAAAACTTTTTAGATAGAGCGTATAGAATAGTACATACATAAGACAGTAACATACATGTCTACCATGACTATCAAAGCATATGTATTATAGGTTATATGTGTACTGTACCATTATATGCCTGGCAGAGCAATTGCTTTGTATACGCAAGACATGAGATACATGTGATGCATGTGGGAAGCTGTAGCGTTCAATACAACCTATTCTCCAATCAAGATTTCTGAACTCTATTATCGTCTTATGGAACCACAGACATATATATACAGTCAGATACTGCCTGAATGGATGTTATGTGGCACATGACGATATATGTTTTCAGAATTCCGAAACTCAGCAGAAACTAAATGGTCAGTACAAAGTGAGCAAGAGAACAAACTAAAGGAGCCAAGTTCAAAGAGATCTATATTCAGGAGTCATTTCCTGTCTTGATGAAGAAATTTCTTAGATAACATTTCAATAATCAGAGAAGGGAGGATTCTCAGTACTGAACAGCCCAGCACAGTCCTTGCACCCCCTAAGAATTTAAACTCCAAAAAGAAAGTCTAATAGAGCCAAGAAAACACCATTTAGCTGCAGATTTATGGTGCTATGTAATGAAATGGCACAAACCAAGAACTATAGACAGAAGAGGAGAAAGGAGTATTTGTGGCACTGTGGGGTAATGCACTGGACTGCAAAGTAAGTTTGAACTGTATGGTTGGCTGTTCAAGCTCACCAGCTGCTCCTCAGAAACCCTATACAGGGTTGCTATGAGTCAGAACTGACTCAACGGCACTTCACAACAACAATATCATGGGAATTAAGGGTATGGCATTTGAGCTAACTTGCCTAATGTCAGATAGTGAGTGGCATAAGTTTATGGCTGATTTCAACACTATTGTTTGTAGGACTACCTCATTTGTACAAAGCAGAGAAGTGGCAGCAAGTGGTCAAAGAGATTGAAGATGCCAAACTAAAAGTTGATGAGTATAGAAGTAAAGTCCTTCAGGAGCTGGAAAGGAATAAGATTCCTAGAAAAAGCAGGAAAGGGAAAGTTAGCCTTCAAAAGGATGAGAGGTCTTTCTTTCGCCAAGACTAGAATCGTGGCTGAGAGTAGACCCCCAAAACTAAACCAAACCTGTTGCCATCAAACTGATTCCAACTCAGAGTGACCCAAAGTGTTACAGTGTAGAAGTGTTCGGTGGTGTTTTCTTCACTCTAATCTTAATAGAAGCAGATTGCCGGGTCTTTCTTCCATGGTGCCACCGGGTGTGTTCAACTCACCAACCTTTAGTTTAGCAGCCAAGCACTTAACTGTTTGTGCCACCAGGGGACCTTGTGAGAGGAGACCCAGGAAGGTTAAAACACAGTGAGGCAGGAGCAGACATGCGCCAGATCCAAGAGGACCTTGAAACCAAAGCCAAGACTGCCTCCAAGAGCAAACTGTTTATGTCTGATGACTCATTCCCCAGGACAGGGCCAACTCTTGGCCAACAGCCACTATGGATGCTGCAGTAGAGCATTACTCTGCACTCATAGGTGCTGTCATATCCAAACCATTTCCACTGGGCTCCAGGAAGTGTGACCAAAGTCTAAAGCCACCTTTGACTTTGTGTCGTTTAATCATTTTATTACATTTGGCCAATTGGCGAGCAAAAAGAATGAAAGCAAATAATCCCAGAAAATGCTCACTAAATGCTTCTGAGCTGGCTGCCTATAAAGGACAACAGGGGCACAAGAAAATGGACTACCCCACCCTGAAAATGTTTAAGAGCAGAAACCCCATAAGTCTAAAATCCCCAAACTACCAAACCCAAAGCAGGTGGCCTTTTCAAAGAGCTAAACTGATTTTATCACCAGCCTGAGTCTGAATTTGCTGCACATTTCCTCCTTAATCCAGGATGTGATAAGAAACCAATGTAACAGGAATTCATCTTCCCCAAGAAAGGTGAGCATCTCTGAGTTCTACAGAGACAACTGGAACCTAATTACATCACCTCTTTTCAAGCCTTCCAGTCAAAGTGTTAAATGAAAGAGTACTGAAAGAGGCTGTTTAGCACAGCTACAATGTGACCACATTCTTTTTTAAAATGACACACCAAGTAGCTGCCATTTTTAGAAAATGGCAATTTCATCTGAAATCAGAGCAAGTGTCATTCTGTAGCAAAAAATAAAGATCTTGTTTCAAGATCTTTGGAACCTGGACCCCAAACGACAGTATTTTCTTGTTATATTGGATGAATGTAACACAAAGGGTAAGGATGGAAAGACTGGTTTGGAAAAATAAAGGCACCTTTGTGAAGAAAAACAAGTATATGGCCTTCAGGGAGCGAAACACATGTTTAATTTTGTGTTTTAAACTTCTCAGCAGACTGCAGATCTATAAAGGGAATCACTGAAAGTGAAGATAACAGCGACTTACCCAGAGCATCAGGCTGTTTTCCGCAAGACGGGGCGAGAAGTGAGAAAGCAAAATCTTTGCTTCAGTTACACAAACTCCCTCTCCTTTGCAGAGAAAACTTGATAGCTGAAATGGAGCCAGACGCTAATGCGGGAGTGTAGGTGAATGACTCTGTGCTTGTCAAACACTGACATCTACTGGTCAGTTCTGGAATTTTTTTTTTTTTTTTTAAGCGCTCCATCTGTGCTTGATAGTCTCCTGTGCTTGATTGATATTGTGGAGCATTTTTCTTCTTTTGCCCCTTGGAAAATGTTGAACTGTAGTTTAAAATCTTATTTTTTAAAAATACTGGATTATTATTTCATTTTTATTTCTGGAAAATAGTTATTTAATTTATATTTCTAGTTTAAAAAATCATCTATAAGGAATGTTATTCCACATTAACTAGGCCTTGACAGATGCGAGAGAAAAAAAAAAAAAAAAAAACGCGCAGGATCTCTCATCCGAATTGGGTGGGTGGTATGGACTGCGGGTTAATGCAGTGGACTGTAAGGTTAGCGGTTTGAACTGTAAGGTCGGTAGTTCAAGAGCCCAGCCACTCCTCGGAAAGCCTATACAGGGTCACTATGAGTCAGAACACACTCGACGGCACTTAACAACAACAATAGCTCTGGCTGGAGTCCTGGTGTGGCGCTGTGGGTTAAAGCACTGGACTGCAAGGTCCATTTGAACTGCAAGGTCAGCAGTTCAAGCTCACCAGCCACTCCTCGGAAACCCTATACAGGGTCGCTATGAGTCGGAACTGACTTGACGGCACTTAACAAATTCGGCAACAACCCATGAAGCACTACATAGTCTCTAAAGTATCCCCAGTTATATCGTCGCCTTGCATATTCATCAACCCTGTGAGATAGGAAGATCAGGACCATCCTGTTTTACAGAAAAGGACACTCTACCAAAAGAATAAAATAAAGCAAAGGTACATTTATTGCTGTTGAATCAATTCAGGCACATAACAATCCTGTAAGACAGAGTATACCAGCCCCATCGGGTTTCCAAAGCTGTAAATCTTTACAGAAGCAGACTGCCATATCTTTCTCCTGAAGAACAGCTGAGCGCTTAACGACCACGCTACCAGGGATCTTTGAAGGATACTAACTGATATGTCCAAGGTGACAAAAGCAAGTCAGAGATAATGCTAACTCCATTCTGGTTTTCCATTCCACACTGTTCCAAGTTGTGGGACTCTTATCACTCAGACATGTTTCTCTTTATGGAAAGAAATAAATGTACTCCCAGCTGGTGGGTGTAGAGGGAAAAGTCAAATGGGGACACACAATCACACACACCCTTTCTTTTGCTCTGTACCATTAAAGGCCTGACATTAACTAATGAGCGGAGGTAGAGAGCCGCTGCTGCTGATAGCTGCACTCCATACTCATATATCAACAAAAGACCTGGCCAAAGCTGATCGACCCACTGGGCTTTATTAACCATCTCCTCCAGCAGCATACCAGAATCAGCCACCGCAATGACAAGCTGGGGTCGAATTTTGAAAAACACACTGAACTCTCGTCCAAGAAGACTGAGGATCTGTTAAATAATGACCAGATGTAGCCACCTTCCACTAACCAAGGTAAAGAGCTGCTAAGCTCCAGATAATGCTAACAAGCTTCCTAATTATCCTCAAAACTATCGGCACAAAGGGAACCTGGGGACAAAAGAGGTATACCTGAGTCTAGGGAGAAAGGATTATACAGTTACCAAACAGCTCTCTTCTGTGGACTATTCTGTGGTATCAGGACTTTAAACTGAGACTTTTGTTTCTGGAAAATTAACTGAGACTCTACATTGCTAGGGGAGGGGCAACCCAACTGTGTTGTGGGGTGAGGTTGGTGACGAGTTACCAGAGACCAATCAAACAAGCCTTGAGAAAGCCAGAGCCCCATAACCCTCAAGGTTTAGATAGCTCTGCCACAAACCTTCTTTCTCCCTCTCTGGAAAGCCAAAGTGTCAAGTCTATTAATAATGTCTCTTTTTGTTGGTTTTTAGACTTTATTATTATTATTGTGAACTGAGTGATAGTTTATATGGGAGAACATCGGCTTTACAACACCATCGTTTCATTGCAATGATTACAATCTCCTCCATGCATCATCATTCAATAGTATTTGCTTCCATTCCTTCTGTTTGTTTGGTTGTGTTTTTTTTGGGGGAGGGTAGGGGGTGGGAGTGAGAGATGTACACAAAAACACTCAGGAATAAATAATAATTGAAACAACCAAAGGGCACATTCTGCAAGCCTGCCTCCTTTTGAATGAGATTTCCAAGAGACTGATATGGATCGCCATGTAAGTGCACATTCCCCACTCCAAGGGATCCTGCCTCACTTCCAGGCCTATCCTAAGTCCTACAACACCATTCTCTTTATAATTAATAATAATAGCAACGGGGTGCTGTGACTTAATGCACTGGACTGCAAAGTCAGTTTGAACCACAAGGTCAGTGGTTCAAACCCACTGCCATCGAGTGGGTTCCGACTCATAGCAAACATATATCGGGTTTCCAAGGAGTAGCTGGTGAGTTTGAACTGCCGCCCTTGCAGTCCAAACCGATCTTAAGGTTGATTGCTTATCCTGTAGTGCCACAGTTTAGCGATATATCAAGTTTCTTTTTTAAATTGACTTTATTTGGCTTTGCATTATTTTTTTATATATAAAAATCATTTATTGTATTTGGGTAAAAGTTTACCGAGCAAACTAGTTTGCCATTTAACAAGTAGACCTTTTTGTATATTAACACAAATGTCTTCACAACAATCCCATGAGGTAGGTGCTACTATTATTCCCATTTTACAGATGAATCAACTGAGGCACTGAGATTCATTAATTCAGCCAAGGGTCCATATCTTTTCAATGGTGGGACTAGAGTTTGCCCAATTTCAGTGCCCATTCTTTTCATTTCTGTATCAGTGGTATTCAAGGGATGGTCTCCAGACCACAGCAATAATATTACTTGGGAACTTTTTTTAAAAAAAGTGAATTCTCAGTCCTCTCTTAACCTTGCCATATTCTTCTCCACCCCCAGGCTGACTTACTAAACAGAAATTCTGGGGTCAGGGCCCAACCACCTGTAGTTTGGCAAGCACTATGGATGATTCTGATGAACACTACAGTTAGAGAACTAGACACTACAGTTAGAGAACTACTGCTCTCTAGGATCATTCCAGTTTCTAAAAGGCAGTTGGGGGATTGGGGGAGTGTAGATTATTCCCCTCACAAAGAGCACTCTGCCAATGTTCCATCAGTCAAGCATACTGCTTGATTTTTGTCATTTGTCATTTTCTGATCAAACCAGAGCATGAAAAGGTAATTCCATTTTATGATGGGTTTACATTAATCTCTGATGTGTGGGTATCCTTCCTTCTCGGTGTTCAACTTACGGTAAACTCAAGCACCACAGAATGGCACAGTCCTGCGCCATCCCATAATTGATTGCAGATCTGACTTTTCTGACACATGGGGTTTTCACTGGCTAATTTTCAGAAGTAGGTCACCAGGCCTTTCTTCTTAAGTCCATCTTAGTCAGAAAGTTTTGCTGAAACCTGTTCAACATCATAGCAACATACAAGCCTCCACTGACAGGAGTGGTGGCTGTGCATGAGCAAATGAGTACATAAAGTGCATTGTCTGCAAATCGAACCTGGGTCTTCCATATGGAAGTTGAGAATTCCTTAGTCTTACTGTTGTTGTTATTAGGTGCTATTGAATCGGTTGTGCCTCTTAATAACCCTTAAAACAGAACAAAACACTGCCTGGTTCTGCGCCATCCTTACAATCTTTTCTATGTATGAGTGCATTGTCGCAGCCGCTGTCTCAATCTCTCTCGTTGAGGATCCTTGGTCCTCGCTGTACTGATGACTAGCGTCTGGGTGAGTAGCATCTGCAGCTATGTGCTGCTCCTGGCCTCATTCATGTGCTAAAGTCCTCCTAGTGCCAAAGCTGAGTTCTCTTCCCTGGGAACCCCAATCTGCCTAAATTGGCTATTTTCTGAGCTAACTCTCAATTAAGTGGGCATAGAAATTATACTGCTTTACCTCATTCCAATGTCTCACAGACATCTTTAGAGAAAATCCTCGTTTTTCCTGATTGTATTTTGTGTTTGCTTCACCATTCCTGTACCTCAGATTTAGACACAAATCCCTGGGGAGCTAGGCCAAAGAGTAAATCTGAGGGGTGTCAATAGACTATACTCAGATTTGCCCCAACGCTCTAATAGCTAAGAGTCTCATACTAAACCTCGCATGTGTATGTGGCTCTCTTTCTCAGGACCCTCCATAGCTGCTCAGTGGAAACCTTTACAGCATGCCTAAAGGTATATGAATCGTAGTGGAGAACATAGCCTGGGCTCCAACCAGTCTCTCTTCTATAAGAGAGCCTAGTACATTAATCTTACAAATCAGTGCAAAACATACAGGAATAAGCATTGGACTAGGCAGCAAATGACCAGAATTCAAATTCAAGTTGTGTCATTATCAGTCATGTGAGCCCTGAGCAAGCCATTTAACCTCCATCTCTTATTGTTGTTAGATGCTGTCAAGTCAATTTCAACTCCTGGAGACCCCATGTGACAGAATAGAACCCACAGGGTTTTCTAGGCTGAAATCTTTATGGGAACAGATCGCCAGGTCTTATCTCCAGTACAGCCAATGGGTGAGTTAGAACTAACACCAACCTTTCTCTTAATAGCCGAGTGCTTAACCATTTGTTACACCAGGTCTCCATCTCCATCTACTGGGATAATAGTTAACTTCCCTGTCTACCTTCAAGTTTGCCTGTTCAAGAGATATGCTTCTTTCTACAAAGTAGAAGGCATAAAATGCTGGGCCTATTGGAGACACAAAGAATCACAGACTTTACTAGCTAAGAGCTAAGAGCATAGTAATGATAACTTTTAAGAACGTATTTGTTGGGTTCTTACTAATTTCCCTGCACTATACATGTCATCTCATTCCTCACAATAGATGTATTCCTCACAATACAATGAGCATAATTAAGTCCATTGCACAGATGAGAAAACAAGAGTTCAATAAGGATCATAGGTTCATTCAAGTCACACATCTAACATGTGGTAGATCTGAGACTCAAATCCAGGTCTATCTGATGCCAAAATCTGTGATTTTCCCCACCAGATCATACTGTCTCATGTACATAAATAGCTATAATACAAGATGTTGTTGCTAAGTGCTGTCGCGTCAGTTCAGACTCATAGCAACCTTGTACAGGGTTTTCAAGGAGCTGCTGGTGAGCTTGAACCACCGACCTTGCAGTTCAATCTGACCTTGCAGTCCAGTGCCTTCACCCACAGTGCCACACCAGAACTCCATAATACAAGACAGAAAGCAATTAATCCCATAAGGCATAGATTACATGCCATGGAATCAAATGAGATGCTTTATAAACAGTCAAGGTGACACAAACGTAAGGTGTCTTTGTTATTATCGTTAGGGCACGTGCTCAATAAAATATGCTGACTGTAAAATTCCAACTGTAAGTAGGAGTTAACCAGGTCTTACAGAGGTAAAGAAAAGAGAAAGGGCTATTTAAATTTTCAACTGCAACAGATCATTGGAAAGCAACTGGTGCCTCAAATTCAATCACTATTCTAAATAGCCCAGCATTTATGGATATATGGGAGTGGGTAACCTATTTGAACGGCCCGAGAGCACCCAGAGCTCAATGGTACCACCTGAGCAGAATGAAAATACATGTAAGTTCAGCTCATTGCAACATGAGGGATGGGTCTCCTGAGAAGACATATTTGAATGGGATATTAAGACGACTTGGTGAAACAGGCCTTGCTCAGGATGTGTGTCCACATTCTGAGCAAAACCATATACCCTGGCAGGGTATAAGGAGTCAGCTTTTGAAAGCAAATGGCCACATAGACTGTTGTGGGTTCAAGGTTCAATAATCATAGCTTACATGTATTGAGCATCTACTATGTACCAAGCACTGAGCTAAACACAGAAACAATACATTTTAAGTCATCACATTGCAACAAAACCGATTGTATGTATCTGATTAGAAACATGAGCTTTGAAGTAAGACAAATTATTTGTTTGATCTTAGAGAAATCAATAACCTGTGACTTCATGTCCTCATCTGTATAGTGGAGATCATAATTCCTACCTCAGAGAGTTGCCGTGAAAATTAAATAAGTTAATAAATTCAACTCAGTAAAGCAATTAATATTGAATGGCAATGTGCTCAGCTGTTAACTGAAAGGTTGGAGATGTGCCTTGGAAGAAAGGCCTGAGGCTACTTCTGAAGTATCAGCAATCGAAAACCTTACTGAGCACAGTTCTCCTCTGACACACATGGGGTTGCCATGAGTCGGAATCACCTTGATGCCAAGTGATTTGGTTTGCATTTGAGTAAAGTGATATAAAACGGCCTTGCTGTTGATATATTTTTCTGTTGAAAAGCCAGCGGGGGTCATTCTTTTGACTTCTAGGAAGTTGTACTAGGCATATTAGTTTTCTACTGCATAACAAATTACCCACACAATTTGGCAGCTTAAAGCAACACACATTTTTAAAAACATTTTTATTGTGAATTGAGTGAAGGTTTGCAGAGCAGGTCATCAGTTTTATGTTCAACAAATCCTACACTTCATTCCATCTCAATGATTGCAATCCCCTCAATGTTACATCGCTTATCCCACTTTCTCCCTGTGATTTTTGTTTCCATTCCTCCATCTTTCCCAATCCTTCTGAATTGTGTCCTTAGGTAAATGCTGATCTTTTGATCTTGAATGGCTGATCAGTCTATAGCCTGTGTACTTCCCTAGTGTTGCTTTGCCCCATACATGTCTATCCGTTGCTTGACTGAAAATTGAGCCTTACAGGTTAGCTCAGTTTCAGACATGAAGGGTGATCAAGGACCATAGTCATGAGACATAGAGACCATCAGTCTCTATCTAATCAGTCTCTATCTAATCAGTAAACCTGGTCTTTTTTTTTTTTTTTATGATTTTGAGTTCTTTTCCACATTTGCTCCCACTCTATCCAAGATCTTCTAATGTGATCCCTTTCAGAGCAGTTGGTAGTGATAGCTGGGCACCATCTAAGTCTACTCTCAGCATCATGGAGACGGCTATCCCCATGATCCATTAGTCCATCAGACTAATTGTTTCCAAACATCTTCAATTTTCATCAATTTTCTTTCCTCTGGACAGGGAGAAACCAATAGTTGTACCTTAGATGGGTACTCATGAGCTTTTGAGAACCAGTTGTTATCCACCAAAGTAGTATGTAAACAGTGTCTTTGTGGACTGACTATGTTATGCCAACTGACCATGGAGGCAGCAGTCAAGGAATCAAATGATGTATTGCATTAGGCAAATCTGCTGCACAAGATCTCTGTTAAGTGTTCAAGAGCAAAGATGTCAGTTTGAGGAATAAGGTTTGCCTGACTTAAACCATGGTATTTTCGATAGTCTCATACGCATATGAAAGTTGGACAATGAATAAGGAAGACCATAGAAGAATTGATGCATTTGAGTTATGGTGTAGGAGAAGAATATTAAAGGCACCGTGTACTGCCAAAAAAACAAACAAATCTGTGTTGGAAGAAGTACAGCCAGAATGCTCCTGAGAAGTCAGATTGGTCAGACTTCATCTCTTACACTGTGGACATGTTATCAGGAAGGACCAGTCCCTGGAAAAGGACATCATGCTTGGTAAGTAGAGGAACCATGAAAAAGAGGAAGACACCCAATGAAATGGAGATGGATTGGCACAGTGGCAGCAACAATGGGCTCAAGTGTAGCAGCAATTGTGAGAATGGCTCAGGACCAGGTGGTATTGCATTCTGTTGTGCATAGGGTCGCTATGAGTATGAACCAGACCCAGAAAATCATTCCCTCAATAAGTTCAGTAATGTCCAAGAAGTTTTCATAATTGTGCCCCCAGTATGCTCCACCACATTTATGGATATGTTTGTACAAATATGATATGTACAAATATTCTCTGTCAAAATTTTATAATTTTCTGGGTATACTTCCACTCTCCCTCACACACCCATTCATCCTGTGTATCTAATCATATATCTACCCATATTATCACTGTTATAGCAGGATTGTGTATACAGTCTTAACTCTTGGTGTGTATTGCCTTGCTTTCATCATTCTCCTGCTAACCTCACTTTTGTTGTATATTACCTTTCCCATCACTCAAGTTGACATAAGCAGGATAATGCACTGCATCAGCAAGGTAGGTTTGAACCACAAGGTCAGCAGTTCAAACCTATCAGCCACTCCTTGGAAATCCTATACAGGATCGCTATGAGTCAGAACTGACTTGACAACACTTAACAACAATAACAACAGCCTTCTGGCCAGTGAATTACTGCCCCCTTCCTTCTCACCCCTGGTAACCATCAAACAATGTTTCTTTTAACATGAAAATCTTTTCTTGACTTTTCACATTAGTGTTCTCATACAATATTTGTCCTTTTTCTGATTGATTAATTTCACTCAGCATAATGTTCTCCAGGTTCATCCATGTTAGGAGGTGTTTCTCATAGTCATCATTTTACTATGTAATTTTTTGTTTTGTTTTGTTTTTGTGATGCTGCTCCTGATTTGGTCCACATAATTTTCTGTGTTAAAAACCCATTTTGTTTGTGGGGTTTCTTATCACTTTCTTTGTTACTGCTCTTTTTTGTGTTCACTAAGTCTTTATGATTTTTCACTTTTTCATTTTGATGAGGAGGTTTATTAATTATCTTTGAGGTTGCTCTGTAATTTATTTCTCCCCTACTTTAAATCATTCTGTTTTATCTTGAAATCTACTTGACTTCCTTGCCGTTTGGAAGTTCTGTAACTATACTATTCCCTCTTTTTGTTTTGTAGTGGTCTTCATTATAAGATGATATCTTTGGTTCCCTATTTTCAGTCTTGTAGGTTTATTGAATTTTGGAAACTTCTCTATCTGGATTGACTTCTGGTTGGTATTGTCATATATGTTAATCTCAGGTTGTTTTCTGCTATTGTTGGTTCTCTGACCAAAGAATTCCCTGTGGTATTATATACACATATGGTCTGGCTATTATAAATTAATTTACTTTCTGTTTATCTGGAAATGTCCTAATATTTGCTATTCAAGGCACAATTTTTCTGGGTACGTGATTCTTGGTTGGCTTTTTTTTTTTGTTTGTTTGTTTTTAGAGTTTTCTATATATCATCTCATTGTCTTCTTGCCTGCATAGTTTCTGCTAAGAAATCAGAGCTTTTCTTATTGGTTTTCCTCTATAGGTAATTTTTTGTTTTTTCCAAGCTGCTCTCAGAATTCTTTCCTTGTATTTGGCTTTGGAGAGTTTGATTAAGTTGTTTTTGTTGTTGTTAAATGCCTTTGAGTTAGTTCCGACTCGTAGTCACCCTGTATAGGGTTTCCAAGGAGCAGCTGGTGGGTTTGAACTGGTGACCTTGTGGTCAGCAGTCCAGTGCTGATCCTACAGTGCCACACCAGAAGTCCTTGATTATGATATGTCTTAATGATTTTCCTATGGAGTCTATTCTATTTGGGGTTCACTCAGCTTCTTGAGCACTTCATTCTCATCTTTCATGATGTTAGTGAAGTCTCTTTCATGATGTAAGGGAAGTTTCTTCTAACAATTCTTTGACAATTTTCTCTATGCTTTTATTAATTGTAAGCTTTTTTTGGATTTTTTTTTTCTGATTGCTCTTCTAGCAGACTAGTATCGAGAAATTTGTCTTTAAGATTACTAATTTGGCCTTTCATTGATTCAAATCTATTCCTATGCCCATTCAATGTATATCCATTTCTCTTTTTACATTCTTAATTGCTCACTTTATTAAAAAATACAATATTCAAAAACATTTCAGAATATCATAATTCACCATTATAGAGCACATGTGATTAGAGAAGTACTATCCATTTCTGAAATTTTAGTATTAATCTTCTGGATTTCTATTTGCAGATTTTGTATATAATTTTCATTTACTTTGGACATCTGTTCTTGTAGTGTTTTCCTGAATTCTTTAAAAATATTTTTCTTTGCATTCCTTGCTTTCATTGGCAGCTTTCTCAATCTTTCTCTCGATTAATTGAAACAACCTAAAAAGAATTCTGTTGAATTCTTTGTCACAGAGTCCCAATACCATTTCTTCCTCAGGAATGTTTCCTGCGTCTACATCTTGGTCACTTATTTGAGTCACACTGTCTTGTTTCTTTGTGTGAACTGAAATTGTCTGTTATCTTTGAAACATTGTAGTGCCCTTGTATTATTGATGATTGTATTTTGCTGTATTCTAAGGCACCTGCCTCCTGGTGTGTGATTAAGAAATGGAAGTGTGTGCACAGTTCTTTGTTAGCCATTCGTGCAGCACAGTTGCTGGTGCTGGCTGCTGTCTACCACTGATCAGGTGGTATAGGAGCTGGTAATGGCTCTTGCCCTGTGGGTGAGGCTGCAGCTGTTATGGTTTTGGCTGGGTTGTATGGGCATTCATATGGATTGCTGTCTCACATCCGGCAACACATTTTTTATCTCTTGGCTTTTGGGTTGGGAATCTAGGCATGACTTAACTGGGTTCTCTGCCTCAAGGTCTCTCAAGACCGTAACTAAGGTGTTGGCTATGATTGGGATCTCATTCCAAGGTTTGACTGGGAAAGAATCCATTTATAATTCACTAATGTGGTTGTTGGAAGGATTTTGTTCTTCATAGGCTGTTGGACCAACGGCCTCAGTTATTCACTGACTATTAGTCAGAAGTTGTCCACAGTTCCTTGCCACGCAGGACTCTCCAACATGGTAGCTTGCTTCATCAAAGCCTGCAAGAGATAGAGAATCAGCTAGCAAGATGGAAGACAGAGTCAGCCTAATCACAGAAGTAAAATCCTGTCACTTTTGCCATATTCTATTCCTTAGACACAAGTCATGAGGTCCAGCCCAAATTTAAAGGTAGGAAATCATACAAGGATATACATACCAGGAGGCAGGGATCCTTAGGAACTATCTTAGAAGTCTACCTATCACACTAAGAGAAATAATCAATTCAAGAGTCAAAAGAAACTACTAAACTACTTTAACCCACTTGCTGCATTGAGTCCACTCAACTCAGAGCAACCCTATATAGGCTTTTCAAGGCTCTAAATCTTTATGGGAATGGAAAGCCTCATCTTTCTCCGGCAGAAAGGCTGGTGGATTTGAACTGCCAACCTGGTGGTTAGCAATCGAATGCTGATCCTACAGCGACACCAGGGCTCCTTCTAAAGGGCTTTAAGGTATAAAATTAATATACAATGTGAATTTTGAAAATAAGTATAAGTATAGACTATAAGGAGTCCTGATGTGGTGCTGTAGGTTAATGTACTGGACTGCAAGGTCGGTTTGAACTGCAAGGTTGGTGGTTCAAGCTCACCAGCCGCTCCTCGGAAACTTTATACAGGATCGCTATGAGTCAGAATTGACTCAACAGCTCTTAACAACAACAACATAGACTATACAAGGAATTAATTAGGAAAGATTGTCTTGGTAATAAGAGGATTACTTCCTTTGGTAAGTGTTTAATTGGCTTAAATTCATTTATAATAAGGAGATTTTAATCATTGTCATGCTTATTATATGGGTGAAAAAACTGTGGCTCAGAGAAGTTAAATAACTTACCCTCCAGATTTAGCAAGTTAGTGTGATTTGTTCCAGTGAAGTTTATATTTTAGTTTTGTTCAATACCTTTCTTTCAACTAATCACATGTATCCTGTCTTTACCTTTCATACTCACTATTCTTGTCTTTAAAAGTGTCCCATACAAAAGTGGTTGTTTTTGTTAAGAGCCATCAAGTCAGTTTGAATTCATAACGACCCTGTATAGACTTTCAGAGGCTTTACATCTTTGCAGGAGCTGAAAGCCTCATCTTTCTCTCGCATCCAAAAGTGATTGTTGTTGTTATTTAGAAATTCAACATTGATTATTTATAACTAATAGCAAAACAGCTCTTTCTAAAAACCAGTAGGTGATATTCTGTTTGTTTTCTGTGGTTCTCAGGTGCTAGGTTTCTTTTGCTAATATTTATTCTGAACATAAAAAATACTGGTTAGGATTTCTTCATTGCACAATGCTTTTCCATGTCAGTAATCTTTGCCAGTGTACATAAATTTATATTTTCAGTTGCACTTTCTCACCCTTTCATAGCTGCTCAAAACCCAGGGTGCTAAAACAAATCTACCTTCCCTGACATTCTAAATGAACGTCCACTCTCCTTACTAGTCTAGAGCAAGTCACTGTATACCATAACACTTTGTTCTGAGCCCGAAGAAAAGAAATGCTGGTGAAGAAGCATTTACTGGAAATGTCTAGAAATATATATATA
>NW_006409022.1:578427-613923 GCF_000296735.1 Chrysochloris asiatica | reverse complement strand
ATATGATCAACAAATGATGGTATTAAACGATCAAGTCCAAGCTGAACTGAATGTATTGGCAAAAAGCAAGACTACAGGAATGTATGGAGTATCAGTTACGATGTTTCAACAATGGATACAAGGCTCAAAGAGTTCATTAGTCTTTGCCAAGAAATTTGGAAGTCGGCCAGTTGACTAAAACAGATCCATATTTGTGCCCATTCCAAATAAAAGTGATCCAACTGAATGTGAAATGATTGAACAATATCATTAATATCACACACAACTAAAATTTTGCTGAAAATAATTTAAAAATAGCTGCAACAGTGAACAGGGAACTGCCAGAATTCAAGCTGGATTCAGAAAAGGATGTGAAAGAAGCATAGCATTGTTGATGTCAGATGGATGGATCTTAACTGAAAACAGAGAATACCAGAAAGATGTTTACTTGCATTTTCTTGACTATGCAAAGGTATTTAACTGTGTGGATCAGAACAAATTATAGACAACATTGTGAGGAATGGAAATTACAGAACTGTATTGTTGCAGAACCTGTAGTTAGATCATGAGATAGTCGTTGAAACACAAGGGGATACTTCAGGGTTTTAAATTAGGAAAGGTGAGTGTGAGAATTGTATCTTTTCACCATAGCTATTCAATCTGTATGCTGAGCAAATTACTGGAGGAACTAAACTATTTGAAGGATAACGTGCATCAGGATGGGAAGAAAACTTATCTGTATATCACAGATATGTACTATCTGCATATCTGTGATATGCAAATGATACAACCTTGCTTGATAAAAGTGGAAAGGACTCAAGTTTGTCCAGTAAGATTCACTTCTTGGAAAACTGCAGAGATTAGAGTGGTTTATGGGAGTAGAGGGGAGTTGACAATAAGGACGTGCGGCAACATGTTTCCATTTAAGGCCTAGGAATTAATTAGAGAAGGGATTACAAAACAAAACATCAAAATGTCCAAGTTGTGATAACAGAGCTTGTATGATAATAATAAATATTTCAGCTAATTTTTTTTAGTCTTTGCAATATGTCAAAGCCACCACTCATCTGTCAGTTTGTCATACTGTAATTTGTATATTGTTGTGATGCTGGAAACTATGCCACAGATATTTTAAATACTAGTCGGGTCACCCATGGTAGACAGGATAGGAAGAAGGAGAAGCAGATGACTTCTGAATGTTTAGCGACCTTATGAATAGCAGTGGAACACTGTCTGTGTTCCAGAATATTGAATATTGAGACATGATGAAAAGCACCAGAAGACTGTCAGATGTAGTGCCACAAGATGAAACCTTCAGCTTGGAAGGCACTCAAAATATGACTGGGAAGGAGCTACCTCCTCATAGTGAGCTGAACATGATGATGTGAGTGGAGTAAACCTTTTGGGACCTTCATTAGCTGAAAGGGTATAATTCAGAATGATGAGGAACAGCAGCAAACATCCAGTAATAATCAGAACATGGAATGTCTAAAGTATGAATCTAGAAAAACTGGACGTTTTCAAAAATGGAATGGAACATATAAAAATAGATATCCTAGGTATTAGTGAGCTGAAATGGATGGTATTTGCATTTTGAATCTGACAGTCATATAGTTTACTATGCCAGGAATGACAAATTGAAGAGGAATGGTGTTGCATTCATCAACAAAAAGAACATTTCAAGATCTGTCTTGAAGTACAACATTGTTTGTGATAGGATAATATCCATATACCTACAAGAAAGACAAGGTTATTCAAATTTACACACCAAACACTAAAGCCAGTGATGATGAAATTGAATAATTCTACCAAATTCTTTGGAGTCCTGGTGTAGCGCTGTAGGTTAATGTGCTGGACTGCAAAGTCAGTTTGAACTGCAAGGTCAGCGGTTCAAGGTCACCAGCCATTCCTTGGAAGCCATATACAGGGTCCCTATGGGTTGGAACTAACTCAACTCAACGGCACTTAACACCAACAAAAATAACAACTTCTTCAGTCTGAAATTGATCAAACATGCAATCAACATGCAATGATAATTACTGGTGATTGGAATGCAAATGTTGGAACCAAAGAGGAAGGATTAGTAGTTGGAAAACATGGCCTTGGTGATAGAAAAGATGCTGGAGATCACATGATAGAATTTTGCAAGATCAATGAATTATTCCCTGCATATAACTTTTTTCAACAACATAAAAGGCAACTATTCAGCCTGTATGCTGAGTAGATAATCCAAGAAGCTGGGTTATATGAAGAAAAACGTGGCATCAGGATTGGAGGAAAACTCATTAACAACCTGCAATATGCAGATGATACAACCTTGCTTGCTGAAAGTGAAGAGGACTTAAAACATTTACTGATGAAGATCAAAGAGCACAGCCTTCAGTGCGGATTGCATCTCAATGTAAAGAAAACAAAAATCCTCACCACTGGACCAATAAACAATATTCTTATCAACAGAGAAAAGATTGAAGTTGTCAAGGACTTCATTCTTCTTAGATCAACTATCAACACTCACGGAAGCAGCAGTCAAGAAATCAAACGACGTGTTACATTAAGCAAATCTGCTGCACAAGACCTTTTGAAAGTGTTGAAGAGCAAAGATGTACCTGACACAAGCCATGGTATTTTCAATAACCTCATATGCATGCAAATGCTGGACAGTGAATAAGGAAGACCTTAGAAGAATTGATGCCTTTGAGTTATGGTGTTGGAGGAGAATATTAAAAGTGCCATGGGCTGCCAAAAGAACAAATAGATCTGTGTTGGAAGAAGTGTAGCCAGAGTGCTCCTTGGAAACCAGGATAACCAAACTTCGTCTCTCCATACTTCAGAAATATTGTCAGGAGGGACTAGTCATTGGTAAAGGATATCATGTTTGGTAAGGTGGAGGGTCTGAGAAAAAGAGGAAGACCCCCAGCGAGATGGATTGGCAAAGTAGCAGCATCAATGGGCTCAAGTATAGCAACAATTGTGAGGTTGGCCCAGAACCGGGCAATGTTTCATTCTATTGTACACAGGGTCACTATGAGTTGGTACCGACTTGATGGCACCTAACAACAACAACAACATACCTATGGACCTCACTAAATAGAATACACAGGAATCTGGTTGGCTATAACTATGGGAAAACACAATAGAGAAGCTCAAATATCATCAGCCAAAACAAAGTCAGGGGTCAACTGTTCAGATACAAGTTCAGGTTGAACCTGAAGAAAATTAAAATAAGTCCATGAAAGCCAAACTATGACCTGGAATATATCCCACCTGGATTTAGAGGCCATCTCAAGAACAGATGTGATACATTCGTTGTGTGATGATATCAAGAATATCATACAGGAAGAAAGCGAAAGGTCATTTTAAAAATGGAAAGAAAAGTCCAAAGTGAATGTCAGAAGAGATTCTGCAACTTGCTCTTGAGAGTAGAGAATCTAAATCAACATGAAGAAATGAGTAAGTAAAAGAGCTGAACAATGTATCAAAGGGCAGTTCAAGAAGACAAAGTAATGTAGTATAAAGACATACACAAAGATCTGGAGTTAGAAAACTGAAAGAGAAGAACATGCTCAACATTTCTCAAGTTGAAAAATCTGAAGAAAAGAATTCAAGCCTCGAATTGTAGTATTGAATGATGTAGGAAGCAACAAAAGATGATGAAAGGAATTCACAGAGTCATTGTACCAAAGAGAATTGGTTGATGTTCAGTCATTACAAGAGGTAGCATATAATCAAGAGCCTATGGTACTGAAGGAAGTTCAAGCAGCACTGAAGGCACTGATGAATAACAAGGCTCCAGGAATTGATGAAATACAAATTGAAATGTTTCAAGAAACTGATGCAGCATTGGAGGTGCTCACTTGTCTATAACAAGAAATTTTGAAGACAGCTACTTGGCTAACCAATTGAAAAGATTCATATTAATGCCCATTCAAAGGAAAGCTAAACTCATAGAATGCATTAATCATCATAGAATGCATTAATCATTAATATCACATGCAAGTAAATTCCTGCTGAAGATAATTCAAAAACAGTGGCAGCAGAATATAAACAGGGAGTTGCCAGAAAGTCAAGCTGGATATGGAAGAGGACGTAGAATGAGGGATATCTTTGCTGACTTCAGATGGGTCTTGGCTGAAAACAGAGAATACCAGAAATATGTTTACTCGTGGTTTATTGACTATGCAAAGGCATTTGACTGTGTGGATCATAACAAAATATGAATAACACTGCAAAGAATGAGTATTCCAGAACACTTAACTGTGCTCATGTAGAACTGGTACATGACCAAGAGGCAGTCAGCGTACTGAATGCTTTAAAATCAGGAAAGGTGTGTGCCAGGTTTGTATCATTTTACCACACGTATTCAATGTATATACTGAGCAAACAATCAGAGAAGCAGGATTATATGAAAAAGAACATGGCATCATGATTGAAGGGAAACTCATTAATAACCTGGAATATGCAAAAGACAAAACCTTGCTTACTGGAAGTAAAGAAGACTTGAAATACTTACTACAGTATGGATTGCACCTCAGTGTAAAGAAAACAAAAATCCTCACAATTGTACCAAAAATTAACATCATGACAAATGGAGAAAAGATTAAAGTTGTCAAAATTCAAAGTTATGGATTTTGCTTGAATCAACCATCAACACTCATGGAAGCAGCAGTCAAGAAATTAAATGACATACTGCATTAGGCAAATCTGCTGCACAAGAACTCTTTAAAGTGTTCAAGAGCAAAGATATCAGTTTGTGGACTAAGGTGCGCCCAATCCAATCCATGGTATTTTTAGTCACCTCACATGCATTTGAAAGTTGTATAGTGAATAAGCAGAAGAGTCACTGTATTTGATTTATGGTTTTTGAGAAGAATATTGCTTGCCTGAAGAACAAACAAATCTGTCTTGGAAGAAGTGCAGTCAGAATGCTCCTTAGAAGCAAGTGTAGAGAAACTTAGTCTCGCATACTTTGGACATAGTGTTAGGAAGGACCCGTCCC
This sequence comes from Chrysochloris asiatica, assembly GCF_000296735.1. Lineage (NCBI taxonomy): Eukaryota > Metazoa > Chordata > Mammalia > Afrosoricida > Chrysochloridae > Chrysochloris > Chrysochloris asiatica. The sequence goes on along the minus strand of NW_006409022.1, from coordinate 608,948 downwards.
AGAAGAATATCAAGCTTGGTAAAGTGGAGGATCAGCCAAAAAAGAGGAAGACCCTCCATGAGATGGAGTGACCCAGTGGCAGCAACAAGGACTCAAATCTAACCACCGTTTCCTGCTGTTGTGCATAGGGTTACTATGAGTAGAAACTGACTTATGGCACCTAACAACATGTCTCTTCACCATCAACCCAACTCAGCTTTACTCTTTAATTGCGATGCTTCCTTGATGAGAGAAACATGATATTGACATATTTGCCAAAGTGGTTCCCATCCCATTTCTTTACTCTCTTTTCATCCCCATCATCCATACTAGATGATTTCTTGAGCCACAGAGAGGATGAATCAAAATACAAGCAAAATCTAATGGGAATCCCAGTGCTCTACCCACATGAACTATGAATCGGGCTGCTAACCTCAAGGTCAGCAATTTGAAACTACCAGCCGTCCCGCAGGAGAAAAGATTTACAGCCTCGGAAACCCTGTACAGGGTCACTGTGAGTCGGAACTGACTACACGGTACTTAACAACAACAACATAGAACCTAACAGGTATGTTTAGGAATTCAAAAGTAAATAGGACCCCATGCCTAACTTCTTTGGTGGAGCTCAGAGAGGTAGAAAGCCCTGCAGAGTATTCTCCCATTCAACATGTAAAATGAGCAATACAGATGGCTGTGTGGTGTGTCTACATAGATGAACCATTGACAGCCTCATGAAACTTCCCCTTTGTAACCAAAGGAGCAAAGAAATAACTGAGAGCAAGCTGCACCTGAAGAGACATGGTGGCGAAGACAAAAAGGGCCACTGTTGAGTGGTGAATGGATATCAGAGTAGAAAGAGGACACCCCTCAATTATAGATGCCATCTGTAACTGGGATGGAAGGGGTTGGCACTCTGAATTCACTAAGAAAATTCTGAATTGACTCAAATTGCTAAAAGATGACAGAAATTTAGTTTCTGCCAACTGGTCAGATGGAAGATGAAAACAGATAAAAGAAAAACATAAGTTACATTTCTACCACATGTAAGTAATGTGGGCTGAGATTCATACCCACTGCATTTGCTTTCAGTTCAGACTTTTCATGAAGGAAAGAATCTGAGTTCACTAGCCTGTGAGATTACTGTCCTTGAAAGGTCAGGTACTCATCCCTAATCCAATAAGGAGGAAAAGTAACTCTAAAGCTTATTCGTAAAGGTGGGCTGGATGCTTTAAGAACCTCAGCAGCTTAATACAAAACGGCTTCATGGTTTATTTCTCATGTATGACACAATCTAATGTGGATATTGGGGCAGGATAGGGAAGTGGGTTCTGCCCAGTTACCTGGGCTCCTTCTATTTCAAAGCCATATTTCAGGGTCTCAGAGTTCTACATTAGATTCTCTTCATCCCAGATATGATGAGAGACAGAGAGTACAAGGAGGGTCAGGAGGGATATTTTTATGTTCTAGGCTTAAGAAGTGACATTCATCTTTTCAGTTCACAAACTGGGAGCCCTGTGACATTGACCCCATCTAGGCAAGGAAATACAGGTTGGTAGGGTGTTCTTAGTGAGCCCTAGTTGTCTCAGCCACAGAATTGAGAACTGATGAATGGCCAAACTAAAGTGGCAAAGTTGTTGTTGTTAAGTGCCATTGAGTTGGTTCCAACTCATAGCGACCCTGTATAGGGTTTCTGAGGAGTGGCTGGTGAGCGTGAACCATCGACCTTGCAGTTCAAGCCGACCTTACAGTCCAGTGCTGATCCTACATCAGGACTCCAAGGTGGCAATAGTTACTGTCTTTTCTCCCTCTCCAAAAGGTTTGGTACAATGTTTTTCACTAAGTAGACATTTGTTGTGGTTGTTAGGTGCCATGGAGTCGGTACCAACCCATAGCGACCCCTATGCACAGCAGAACGAAACACTACCTGATCCTGGGCTAACCTCACTATTGTTGCCACGCTTGAGTCCATCGATGCTGCCACTTGGCCAATCCATCTCGCTGGGGGTCTTCCTCTTTTTCTCTGACCCTCCACCTTACCAAACATGATATCCTTCTCCAGTGACTCGTCCCTCCTGACAATATTTCTGAAGTATGAGAGACGAAGTTTGGCCATCTTGGCCTCCAAGGAGCACTCTGGCTGTACTTCTTCCAAAACGGATCTATTGGTTCTTTTGGCAGCCCATGGCACTTTCAGTGTTCTCCGCTAACAACATAACTAAAGGTACCAATTCTTCTACGGTCTTCCTTATTCACTGTCCAGCTTTCACATGCATATGAGATTATTGAAAATACCATGGCTTGGGTCAGGCGCACCATTGTAAGTAGACATATATGAGCAAAACCTGTAATAATAAGTGTCCCAAAGTAACATCTGTTTTCAGAGCAGAAGTTGCCAAAATAGTTAGCTAATGCTGTGGAGAAGACAGGAAGAACTAAAGTTTCTCACAGTAAAAGCTGCCTAACTAGAGATTTCAGAAAAAAGAAAAACTTGAGAAAGTCACTTTGAAAGCTGTAATTATGTATACTGATTACAGTCATAATGAGCCATAAAGCTTGAAATTTCACAGTTTGTCAGAGCCTGCAGGTAGGGAACATTCTTGAGTCTAATTTTTACTCTAACCAAAAAGGAAGAAGCCAACTGCCAGCAAGTCAACTAAAAACCCCACCCAGTCCCCTGCTCTTAAGGAAATAAAGACAAAAACACTCAAGAAAGAACTACCTTGCTAGGCCCTCCACTTGTAATAAGAGGGCTCTGACTGATGTTGTCGACATCAGTGCCAGTGGCATCACTAGGGTTGGTGTTATTCAATGCAGTCATTCATGGTGTTACCCCCTGACACACAGATAGACCTACTCCTAAACCAGAACATACAGAATCCTTGGTAATTTGTTTATTATCCATCTAAATAATAGACTAATATGTCATAAGCATAGTTGTAAACTGCTTGAATGTAATGTTTCTTACATTACATGAATACTAACAACAAAATTGCTTTGTAAAACCTCTCTACATTGAATTATAACATTATTAGCTATAACATTATTAGTAGCTGAGCAGAAGCCTTTTATTCTTCTCCTTTAATTACTACTTCATTCTCAAAAAATATTTATTGATATAGGTTCCAAATGCTATTTACCACAATATAACTAAAACACCAGACATTTTGACAGAACCAGGGATTATGAAAATATCATCAGCATGAAAACAACAGCACATGCTTGTAGCATAAGCAAATGAACCCATGTAATTTGAAGTGCTGTTGTAATTGGGTAATGTTATGGATTGCATTGTGTCTCCCCCCCACAAAACACAAATCTGTGTCAACTTGGCTAAGCCATGATTCTCAATATTATGCAATTATTCTCCATTTTGTAATCTGATCTAATAATCCTGTGTGTTATAAATCCTAACTTCTATGATGTTAATGAAGCAAGATGAGTGGCAGTTATGTTAATGAGGTGGATATAATCTACAGGAATAGGTCATATCTTGAATCATTCTCTTTGGAGATATAAAAGATTAAACAAGCAAACCGAGATCAGATGGATCTACTACCACCAAAAAAAAGAAGACTTAGGAGTGGAGTGTGGCCTTTGGACTTAGAACCTCCTAGATCCGAGCGAAGAGTGGTGTGCCAAGACACACGGAGATTTCCAGGCCCACAAATGTTGAAAGGTGATAATAACCTTCTCCAAGAGCTGTCACTATGAATTTGGACATCTTGGTGCGGCGCTGTAACCAGCCATTCCTTGGATATCCTATGCAGGGTCATTATGAGTTGGAACTGACTCAATGGCACTCAACAACAACAACAACAACAACACACAGAGAATAAATTTCTGTTTCTGAAAGTCATACACTTATGGGTTTTCTGTTATAGCAGCATTAGGCAACTAAGACAGGTAGTAATGACAGCTCTGAGGAGAGCTGTATATACTATAAGGTACAAAAAGTAAATTAACATAGAGTTTTAACCTTGTAGGTATATTGATAAGGAGCTCTGGTAGAGTAGTGGTTTATGAGCTGGGCTGCTAATCGTAAACTCAGCAGTTCAAAACTTCTCCACAGGAGAAAGATGAGACTTTCTGTTTCTGCAAAGATTTACAGTCTTGGAAACCCTATGCAAGATTGCTGAGTCCGAACTGACTCCATGGCACAAAACCACCACCACCAAGTATATTGATACATATAAGCTGGGCTTCCAGAAAGATGTTTTTTCTGTTATAACTTTTTGTTGTTGTTATTGTTGTTACTAAGTGTCTTTGAGTTGGTTCCAACTCATAGTGAGTCTACATAGGGTTCCTGAGACTGTAAATCTTTGTGGCAGCTTAAATCCTCATCTTACTCTCATGTGGTGTCTACTGGGCTCAAACTTCTAACCTTATAGTTCACATTCCAGTGTTTACCCTAAAGAGCCACTGTGCTCCCCTATAACAAAATATAGGGATATTTTAAATAAATTTCTGCTGAAACCAACTGCACAAAAAATGTATAGACAGTCATTTTGGTATCACTTCCTATCACAGTGTCATCTGGTGAGGTCTGCACACCCTAGTGATACCACTTATTTAGATGCCTCTAGATTATTTTTAGTTTTGCTGGGTCCCCTGATCACCATAGTGGTGCCTCAGGTGTTCAGGTCTAAGATTTCCCCATCGCAGTTCTAAATTTATTTTGTTGTTGTTGTTGAAAATATATACAGCAAAGCACATATCAATTCAACAGTTTGCACATGTACAATTCAGTGTTATTGATTATATTCTTTGAACTGTGCACCCATTCTCCTCTCCTTTCCTGAGCTGTTCCTACCCCCTTAACATTAACAAACCTAGTCTTCCAAATTGCTGTTGTCACTTCCAACCCATATAGATACTTCTTGAAAAAGCATAATGTTCAAGTCAGACTTTTTTTTTTTTTACTAGTTTTAGATAACTTACTGTTTGGTTTTAAGACTTTGGGGTACATATTTTGATGTTTAAATCGTTATCTGAGGGCCATAGTTGGAGTCCATGAGAATTTGAAATTCTGTTCTGTATTTCCTTCTCTTTGATCAGGATTCTTCTCTATAGAATCTTTTATCAAAATGTTCAATAATGGTAATTGGGAACCATCTAGTTCTTCAGTTTTTGGTACTGTGGGCCTCACTTCTTTCTATTGTAAAGGTTCTAGGACAATCTCTCTTCACCCAACACCCATAGATGCAAATGAAACCCCCAACCTGTAAGGGCCTGGGGTTGTGCTGCCAAATGTTGGGTCTGACATCAATCACAGTGCCAGACATATGTAGGTGGTAGCCATAAAGCCAGTGGCAGTTACTATGCCAGGGGTGAAAACAGTTGGGGTAATGAACCCCCAAAAGCTTACTTTGCTGGCTAAAGTTGGCCTATCTGAAGGGGAGCTTGAGGCTAGGCTGGAGCTGCCAGGTTTCCAAAGTGGGTTGCGAGGTGTGTTTCTGTGATACTGCACAACAGGAGACTCAGATATGGACTGTGGGTGGCTCCAAGGTAAAAGGGAAGATTCAAAGTTGCCATTGGACCACAGAACCTCAGTGTAGGTGAGATGATGCAGTGCTGTGGGTGGAGGAGAGAGGGGAGGATCTCAGAAGGGCATGGTCAGATGGGAATAAGTTCCTAGAAGTCAATGCGAAGCCTTAAGAGGTGAGGCTGGGATCAGGATGGTGAACCAAAGCTGTAAACATGCTGAAGCCACGATTGGCAAGTCGGTAGAGAGATGGGTACCATGATTCCTGATTAGAGGGGAGCTCTGTGAGAAGGAGAAAGGAGAATCCACACTCCTGTTTGTGGGTGACTGCATTATGTGTTATGCAGGTGCTGGGAGCAGCAAGGAGGGCAAAAGTGGCATCTACTGCAGCCGTGACTGAGGCCACTTCAGAGGGGCCCATGAATTGGACTGAACATGAAAGGAAAACAGACTGAGAAGTGGCTGCAGAAGCAGGTGAGTCAGGAGTTGGGTTTCTTATTTCACTGTCCACATGTGGTGTAGAGAAAGAATAATGGCAGAAGTGACCGGGGGCCCATCAAACTGATCAGAAAGCCTCATATTTCTCCCACTGAGTATCTGGGGGATTCAAACATATGACCTAGTGCATAACCCATCAGAACTCCTTATATATGCATGTTGTTGTTGTTAAGTGCTGTTGAGTTGGTTCCGACTCATAGCGACCCTGTATAAGGTTTCCAAGGAGCAGCTAGTGAGTTTGAACTGCCAACCTTGTGGTTTAAAACTGACTTTGCTTATCCTACAGTGCCACACCAGGATTCCAATATATATACAAATATATATGTATACACACATATATGTTTGCATTTACATTTAGCTACTTTATTCATAAGGAACATTGGTAGCATAGTGGTTTACCCATTGGACTGCTTACCACAAGGTCAGCAGTTCAAGTCCACCAGCCTCAGAAACCCTACACAGGGTTGCTATGAGTCAGAACAAACTTGATGGTAAATAGCAGCGGCAGCAGCAGCACTTTATTCATATCTCGTAGATGGAAGACTACATTGGTGGTGGTAGGGGTGCTACCAAGTTGGTTCCAACTCACAGCAACACTGTATAGGGTTTCTGAGGTTGTAAATCTTTAAGGGAGTAGAATGTCTCATCTTTCTGCCACAAACTGGTTGGTAGATTTGAACTGCTGACCTTGCTTATAATCCACTACATTACTAGAGCACCTTGAAGATTACTTAGGCTATCCTTTTTTTGGTGGGTGGGCAGGTATCTATTCTTTAAATATATTATTAGTGTTTTTTTGTGTTTTTTTTTACCCACTCCCTAACCAATCTATGTGAGCTTCTGTTTATTTTCTTTTTATCCATTTTTTTCTTGGGTGAGTTTGGAATGTTTTTCACTGGCTACTCCGAGCATAACAAATATATATATCAAACATTTCATAGTCTAATTAGACACTCAATATTTTACCAATTCTAGTAAAAATATAAAAGTTTTATGGTCATATAGATCCTTTTGTCCATCAGTTGCTGTATTAAGTTATCGTATATATTACATCTATATGCACTGAAATTCACCCACTGAGACTGTAGTATACTTTTTTTATTTCAAAAGTCATACATATACTAGAAAATTTAAGAAGATAAAAATATGCTATCAAGTTTACCTAGAAACTTACCATTTCTGCTGTTCTTTCTAAGTTCCAAGTTTTCATCTTGTATCATTTCCCTTCAGCCTTTCACGTCTTTTTAGAGCATGTTGTCTGGTGATGAATTCTCTTGACTTTCTATGATTTCCATTTGTATGTTTGTTTGACTTCAATTTTTGAATATATTTTTGTCACATATAGAATTTTGGGTTGATACTTCTCTTTCTTTCTATTATTTTAAAGCTGTTTCACTCTTTCCAGTCTCCATTATTTCCATTGAGAAATCTGCAGGCTTTTGAATTGTTATTACCTTATATTTAACATGTACTTTTTCTCTGACTGCTTTCAAAACTTTTTTATCATCTTTGGTTTATACTAGTTTAATTACAATTTGTTCGAGTAATGTTTTCTGAGCATCTTAGACCTGCATTTCTCAAATCTAGTTTTCTGTATTTTCCCATGATTTTATGACTGAATGTATTACTTGTATAAATAAAAACAATCATGAGGCAATTTAAAAGAAAGAACCACTTACTTCAAATTATACCCCTGACTTGCCTATAGATGTAAAACCCCAACCTTACAAAGTTAAAAAAAAAAAAAAAAAGTCTACAAAGCCTACCCATTTGCTGAATTTTGCTGCTTCCCTTAAGTATTTATTATTATTTTTTTAAATTAAGTCTTATTTTAAGAAAAAAAAAATCCAGGAAAAAATGCTTATTAGAGTTCCAGTTCATACATCTGCCTGTTTATCCCAAACAGAAAAGTTTAAACACATCTGCAATTAGAGGATGGCTGCAGACACATTCAGTCAGTAATATCCTTGTCTTAGTCTCATTAAGAGAACTCTGGTATGACATTGTAGGATAAACACGAGACTGCTAACTGCAAGGTTAGCAGTTCAAACCCACCAACTGCTCTCAGAAACCATATATCAGGTTGCTATGAGCTAGAACCAAATTTACAGCACACAACAAGAAGCTCATTAGGATTCCTTCAAAAAGAAGAGATACTTTATGTGCCATGAGAAAAACAATTTTGGGTTCATATCAAATTTGAGATTCATATCAAATTTTTAACAAAACTCAAGGACGGATCTTCCCAAATCATTGAAGCTTTGCAATTGATTTCTAAGAATGCTGCCCCACATAAAACAACAGATTTAGATGGATCAAGAATTTTAAGAAAAGTGAGGCAAGAGAGGGAAGACCTTCAACCTCAATGAATGAAGAACCATATGAGAGGGCTTCAAAAAGTTCATGGAGAAATTTCATTATTTTCTCATTCCATTTGCTCACAAACTTTTGGAAGTCCCTTGTAGAATTACCATTGATCTAATAGTTATTGAAGTTGGGATCTCACATGGTGAGGCATTTATAATTTTAAGGGAACATCTTGGTCTCAGCAAACTTTCAGTTCCATGGGTGCCAGAAGTTTGCAGAAAGATCAATTAGCTCAAAGAGTTGATCTTCCCACCAGCATTTTCAGCAAGATCAAAGCTAATGAAGATGGTTTTATGGAATGGATAACAAACAGGGACATGTCTTGGAATTATCAATAAGATACAGAGAGCAGGGTCCAATCAAAACAGACTGGCTTCCAAGGAAATCTACTGAGTCAATTAAATTCAAGGCAGAAGGCTATCTTAGAAGGTTATGACAACTGTATTTTGGGGATTTCAATGTTAGATTTTCTAACATTTAATAGATTTGATAGACTTTCTTGAAGGACACATGACTATCGTTGGGTTTATTATGATAAAGTTTCAAGAAAATTGAAAACTGCATTGGTGGAAAAAAGACCAGGAAAGTTGTGCTGAGGAATTTTTATCCATCATAACAATACACCTATTCATTCTTTGAGGATAACAAAGACTATCCTATAATAATTTCATTGAGAAACCTTATCCCATCCACCCTATAGCCCTGATCTTGCTCCTTCAGACTGTATGTTACAAAATCTCAAAGACCATTTAAAAGGAACACAATTTGAGTCTCTTGAAGATGCTAAAATTGCCAGCTTGATGTGGTGCAAAGTAAGGAGCACAGAATTTGTTAAGGAAAGAGTAGAGAGATGGAAACACCACCTTCAGAACTGTATAGACCTAGATGGAGGATATGCTGAGAAACAACAGATTCACATTTTTATATTTTTGTTTAATAAAAGTGTTTTTATATGTGATTTTATAGCAACACTTTTTACTTACCCTCTCATGGTTTGATCATCATAAAAAACACCTATTTTATTGGCTTATGTGTGTATTGTACTTTATATCTAAAAAGCTTATTGTGCGCTTTATAACAAACAGTATGCTTCATCTCTAGTAGCAGCATCTAATCTCATGTATTGCATGTCTCTTGAGTTGTAGTGTTATCTCTGTTTCATTTTCTTACAAAAATATTACTGTGGGAGAGAGGCAGTAAGATGGCTGATTAGGCAAAAAGGTTGTATAGACCTTCTACAAAAAGATATGGAAAACCAAATATATCAAGCTAATGGCAATCAAAAATGAGCAGGAGTGGCAATACTAATTTCTGATAACATAGACTCTAAGACAAAAACCAGAATAAGACTCAAACAGATGTTGATGATAACCCTGGAATCTGAGCTTCAGATAAGGGGATAGAGAAGTGGACGGAATGCTCACCAGGAGAGAGAGTTGAACAGACTTGGCAACAACAAAAAAATAATAATAAAGGAGAGATGGGTGACCTGTGCCCACTGACCAGACAGGCGTAGCCATCTTGAGCTTTTCGGGCATTACAGAAACATATCTGTGGCTTTCAGAAGTTAAGGTGCAAATTTTTATTGTTTTTCTCCATGCTCCCCTGGTAAGCAGAAGCAAGGCCAGCCCCCAACCACATACACCCCCAGGAGAGCTCCCATTCTTCCAGTAGTTGGAGCTGCATGGAGGTGAACTCTGCAGTTGTGGGCCCCATTAAAGGAGTGGGGAGCTGTCTGCATTGGCCCTGTTCAGGTGGGCCCTGCTCAAATATGTAGACCCAGCCCTGGTCGGTCCTAGACTAGCTCTCAGTAGAAGAAGCAGCTGAACAGACACACGGAGAAGAAAGAAAGGAGACTTGAGATCTGTGCAGGCCAGTCAGACACAGTGTGACCACCTTGAACCTTTGTGGGTGACTTTGAAGGCAAGAGGGCAGTAAGTGGCACAGTTTATTGGTGGAGAGAAAGGCAAAAAATGTTTTGTTTTGTTTTCTTGTATTACACATTACCCTGGTCTTCAAAAGTGTGGCCGGCCCCCATCCATGTATATTCCCAGGGAAGCTCTTGCTCTCTGGGCTTTTAAAGTTGCATCAAAGTCTATGGGGAGGTAGCAGCTCCAATCCCAGCACCTGAAATCAGGTGTGGCCTATTCCAGACCTGCAGAGCTGGTTCTGGTAAGCCCTGGACTAGAGGCACTTCTCATCCTTGGCTCCCCTCTGGGATGGAAATACCCTGATCCCCCAGATGCTTTGGGGTCTGCATGAACTACTTCCAGATTGAGTGCTCATAACAGAAAACACCTAGCCCTACAGGAACTCCATATAAGATTGAATGTTACTGTTTTATCCCTTACTCACCCATGACATGAGGTCCTCAGGTGGCAGGAGACGCCAGAATTTTCTTCTATCTGGTTCCTGCCATGGCTTTTTTCTCCCCGCTCATTGTTTTTGTTGTTGTTGTTGACACGTTCTCCATCAACTCCCTCGCTCTTGCTTTCTAAACTTTCTATCTACCCTTTCATGTTTTCTTCTTCTTCTCCTTCTTTTTTGTTGCTTTCTCTTATATCCACTTCTGCTGCTTCTTCTAGTTTTTTTTAATCTCTTCTTGGTTTTTTTTCATTTGTTTGTTTTTTGTTTTGTTGTTGTTTTTACTACTCTCTGGTCTCTTTCCCTTTTACTTATTCCTCTCCCTAATTGCGTTTAGATCTTTTTCTTTCTATTTATCTCTTTTATATTATTTATCTCACCCTCTTTCTTATCATTGGTTTTTGTATTCCTTTTCTAGCTGCTGCCTTTTTTTAAAAAGCTATTTTCTTTTTTTACTGTTATTTGCTGGTTTGTGTTAGTTTTCCTTCTCTACTTACTGATGAAGATCAAAGACCACAGCCTTCAGTATAATATTTTCAATAAACCTGGAACAACATCAAAACACTAATGATAAAGTAAAAAATAAACTTAATGTGGATTAAATAATTAAATATAAAACCTAGAACTATAAAGATCAGCAATAAAAAAAATCAGGAACAAACTTAGGAGCTCTAATACATGACATAAATACACTCTCGAACATTACTAAAATCACACAAACAGAAGAAGACAAAATAGATGACTGGGACCTCCTAAAATTCAGGCACTTATGTGAATCAAAATATTTCACCAAAAAAGTAAAAAAGGGAGCCACAGAATGGGACAGTATTTTTTGCAATGCCATATCAGACAAGGGACTAATCTCTAAAATCTAAAGAAAACTACAAAACCTCTACAAGAAAAAGACAAACAACTCAATTAAAAAATGGGCACAGGGCATAAACAGATACTTCACCAAGGAGACATTCACGCAGCCAACAAACGCACGAAGAAATGTTCACGATCATTAGTCATTAGAGAAATGCAAATAAAAACAGCAATGAGATACCATCTCATGCCAGCATTAATAGCAAAGTTCCAAAAAAACAGAAAACAACAAATGATGTAAAGTGTGTGGAGAGACTGGGACCCTCCTACACTGCTGGTGGGGCTTTAAAATGGTTCAACCACCGTGGAAAATGCTATGGTGCTTCCACAGAACGTTGAAAATAGAAATACCATTTGACCCAGTAATCCCTCTACTTGGTATATAGCCACAAGAAATAAGAACCAGGATGCAAGTAGATACATTCACACTGATGTTCATCACAACACTATTCACAATAGCAAAATAATGGAGACAATCTAAATGCCAATTATTGGAAGACTGGATAAACAGTTTGTAGCTTCCTCAGAAAACTGGAAATAAAAATAGTATATAAACCAGAAATCCTTGTACTTCGTTTATATCCACAAGAAACATGAGCCAGAACACAAGTAGATCTATGCATACCAATGTTCTTTGCAGCACTATTCACAATAGCAAAAAGATGGAGACAGCCTACATTTTCATCAATGGAAGATGGATAAACCAACTTTAGTACATACACTTAATGGAATACCATGCTACCTTAAAGAATAACAACGAAGCTGCAAAACACCTCAGAATGTGGATGAACCTGGAGGATATTATGCTGAGTGAAATAAGTCAGTCACAAAAGGACAAATATTATATGAGACCTTATTGTAAAAACTCAGGAAAAGGGTTTCATGTTAAAACAAAAAACATTTTTTTTATTGTTACCTGGAATGGAAAGAAAGAGAGAGTAATTAATTCACTGGCTAGAGGGTAGACACATGTTAACTTAGGTGATGAGAAAGTCAATATACAAAAAGGGAGAGGGTGATATGCAAGAAAAGAGACTGGCAGAATGATCAAGACAGGTGGTATGCACAGGGAGGTATGCAAGGGTTAAAGGGGATAGAGGTGAATGATGATACATATACAACCTTGCAACAACCATGTTCTCCAGGTAGATACCTGGACAGAGACACAGACTGAATGGGTATGGAAGAGTGAAATGTATATATACAAATATATAAGCTCTTGAAAGTGGATACTGGTGCATGAGTATTTATTTACCTTTCCTGCAAACACTACTATGAATGTGGTGGAGCATACAATGTGCCAAATGATGAAACCTTCTTAGATATTATCAAATATCTTAAGGCAATGAGTTGTTGGGCCTGGTGGTTCAGGATCAGAGTGTCAGGGGAAACCATGGTCGATTGGCATAACATAGTCCACAAAGACAATGTTCTATATCCTACTTTGGTGAGTAGTGTCTGGGATCTTAAAAACTCCTGGTGGCCATCTAAGATGGAGCTATTGGTCTCTCCATGTCCAGAAGAAAGAAGAGTGATGAGAATTGAAGTTGCTTGGAATCAATTAGTCCAATGGACTAATGGAACGTGAACATCAGTCTCCACAACTCAGACTAGAAGGATTAGATGGTGCCCAGCTACCACTACCAACTGCTCTGAGAGGGATCACATTAGAAGGTCCCAGATACAGCAACAGATAGTTGTTGTTAAGTGCCGTTGAGTCGATTCCAACCCATAACAACCCTGTATAGGGTTTCCAAGGAGCAGCTGGTGGGTTTGAACCACCAACCTTGCAGTTCAAACAGCAACAGATTAGGTGGGCAAAATTCAAAGTATTAATAATAATAAAAGACTGAGCTAACTGGTCGGAAAGAGACTAGAGGAAACTGTGACTACAGCCTTCGGCTACCTTTCAGATCTGGAGTCAAGTCAGTAGATAAGTATATAGGGAGGACCACAACACTAGTAAGGTATGTTCACCATGAAATAGCCAATCATTTAATATGAAAAGGGCAACATTTACCTAAAGCAAAGTTGAGAAGAGATAGGAAGGAGGGTGGAATGGAAATAGAAACCATAGGGAGGAAGTGAGAGAACCTTATGTTGTTGTTGGAGGGAATTGCAATCATTGAGATGAAACAAAATGTATGATTTGCTGAACATAAAATTGGTTATCTTCTCTGTAAACCTTCACTCAATCCACAACAAAAAGTTAAAATTAAAAAAAAAGTACTGTTAAGTGCATGATGGTTCCCAAATGCGGCAAAACCAGTGCTAGCAATAGCAGCAGCAAGAGGCAAAGAAGTAAGTGAAACGAAAGAACATCAGACACCACAATGGTGGAAAGTCAGTGAAGGCTAACTGTTGACAATTTAGGCATGTCACGCTCAACAATCACCAAAACACTCAAAAATGTTCTCCAAGCTGTTAAAGGATTGGCTCCGCTGAAAGCTACAAGGCTAATGTTGTGTGTGGTTGTTAAGTGTCATTGAGTCGGTTCCGACTCATAAAGACCCTGTATAGGGTTTCCAAGGAGCAGCTGGTGGGTTTGAACCACAGATCTTATAGTTTGCAGTCCAGTAATGACCCTACAGCACCACACCAGAAGTCCACAAGGCTAATGAGAGAAACCTATATCTTATATGGAGAGATTGCTAATGATGTGGATTGAGAAAAAATCAAAAGTGAATACTACCTCTCAGCGCATTGAGGATCATTGCTAAGATGCAAAGCTTGTTCAAGATGCTTAACGAAAAGGCAGGACCAGACTAAGATACTGTATTCGCACTACATCCAAATCATATAGCAGCCTATTGCACGGAATGTATCCTGGACATGAGGAATCCTGGTGTGGCACTGTGGATTAATCAGCTGAACTACAAAATCGGTTTGAACAGCAAGGCCAGCAGTTCAAACTCACCAGTCACTCCTCAGAAATCCTATACAAGGTCGTTATGGCATGGAATGATTGGACGGCACTTAACAACAACAACATCCTGGACATTAAGTTATATGTGACTATACTAGTAATATTATTTTGGAGCTAAAAGGGGCTATTTTTATGGGAAAATAGCCCCTTCCTTTATGCTTTCAGGATTCTAATCTGAAAAATACATTGTAACAGTTTCATTTTCACAGTTACATGTAGACTGGTCAGCCCTTAGTTGACCAGAAAATTCCATTCTTTGAGTCCTTTTGGTTAAAGGTGGCTTTGATACAAATCCTTCCTAAATAAATGAAATTGAACCAACTTGACTGCACCATGTCTTCGGTCGATCTATAGATCTAAATGTCGTCTTAAACATGAATTGTCTGACATTTCTATCTCTGAATGAATATTGCTGCTAGGCATTCACTTACCCTCTCAAAGGTTTCGTTCATTTTCCACATGAAACTGCCTCTGAGTCCTAATATGCTAAAGTGAAACTGGAAGGGTTTATATGAGCAAGTTTCTAGGGGCTGCCTGAAGGTCACAATGGAGGTTATCTTCATGCTGAATGACTTTTCTACCAAAGCCGGCTGGCCCCCCAACACAAATCCTTTTAAAACAAGAGGTTAGTCTCCTCCAGATGAGATAAGCATCCCCTCCCCCATGGGTGTGTCCTTGTCAAATTTAAGGTCACAACTGATCTCCTTTCCATTAGAGTATTTGCTCAACAACTAAGTTATTTTTTATTAGCTAATGAGTAGACCTTTATTGCAGCATACAGAGAAAGTGCCCCCGTCCAAAAAAAAAACAAAGCCCCCCTCCTGAACATTCTACAAAGTTTATCTTTTTCCATCCAAAGCTTTAAATGATACCTTTCATTCATTCAGCATCTACATTAAATTGACCTAAATTGTAATGGTTGCTATTTCGGAAAAAAGAATCATTATGCAAATGAACAGTACAAAAAGTTAGAAGTTTGAATTGCTGGGCAATGTGTCTAGCAATTTCGAGTTTACAAAGCATTCTTCACATACAACTCATTTGATCCTCATAACCTCTCTGTGAAATAGATATCATTGCCCCTGTTTTGTAGGTGAGGAAACTAGAGCTCAGAAAGGTCACACAGGTTCAATTGTGAATTTAGAATAGAGACATATTATTTTTTATAAACAAAGCAGTGATTGGGTAACAAGTATTATGCTATTGTTTCTGCTAAGTGCCGTTGAGTCGGTTCCGACCCATAGCGACCCTATACAGGATTTCTGAAGAGCGACTGGTGAGCTTGAACTGGCAATCTTGCTGTTCAAATGACTTTGCAGTCCAGCTCATTGCCACACCAGGACTCCAATAAGTTATTATGGGAACTTTTTTTTTTTTTTTTTTAAGGTTTTTATTGTGGATTGAGTGAAAGTTTACAGGGCAGATCATCAGTTTTACGTTCAACAAATTTTACACCTTGTCTCATTACAATGATTCTAATCCCCTCCATGTACCATCAGTTAACAGTATTTCTATTTACTTTAGCTCTTTTTTTTTTTTTTTAAACACTCAGGCATATATAATAATTTACACCACCAAAGGGCACCTTCTGCAAGTCTGCTTCCTGGCCACCATCTCTTAGTTCCTTTTTTCCCATGAATCTAGAGTACTCAACTGCTCCCTCTCTCCATGTCCCCATCTCTGCCTCCATCTCTGCTATCACTGCTTCTCTGTATAAGGTCTCGCATTTTACTTGTGCTCTTCTCCCTTGGTCCTAGGGTCCTTTGTTTCTGGACTGTCAGATTAACTACTCCATTTTTGTTACAAAACTTCTACCTTTACAATTGTGACAGTCACAATTAGTTATAACAGCAATTACTCACTATTGAATCTTATCCCAATCTCTTTTAACCAGACCCATCTACACAAGATGACAACTATTCAGCGGGGACTCTTTCTTCTCCCACACACTCTTAAACTAAACTCCCTTGAAACCTTGTAAGCCAGTCACTTTGTGCCTTTATCACACCCTCATTTTAGGTAGCCAATGTCTAAGTTGCCCATCTCTATCTACCCTATGTACAGAGTGGATAGCATTGAAAGTTGATGTGAAGACTCCTTCCCTCTCTGTTGATATTTAGAGTTACTACTTCCATGAGTATAGGTCAAGTTGATAAAATTTTAGCAATTTACCCTCATTTCCTTTATCAAAAATTGTTTTGGTCTTCTTTTTTTTTAATCTTCCTCCAGGAAAATTCTGATTATCAAGCCATTGAGGTACTATCTGAAAGTTTGGGTGGTTTTGTGCGCCTTCTCTCATTTTATATCAGCTGGATGCTTCACTCTCAGCCCTAGCCCTCTGTGGCTATGTCTTTGTCCATGGGCTCAGGTGTCCCCAGGTCTCACCACCCTTTGGACCAACCAGCCCTTCCTCTTCTTTCATTTCCAAGTCAACAGGAGTCTTTGGAACGTGGTTGAAGTCAGCCCATTTTTTCATTGCTGCCTCTCCCCCTCTTCCACTCACCAGTACATCAATGTTGTCGTACTCCAGCTTACATGCCTGCTCATGTGGGAACTCATCTTAAAAAAAAAAATAACTTTTTATTGTGAATTGAGTGAAGGTTTACAAACAAGATCATCAGTTTTACATCAATAATAATACACCTTGTTTCTTCTCAATGATTGTTCTCCCTTCCAGCAATAACAGTTCTCCCACTTCCTCCCTGTAGTTCCTATTTCCATTCCACCCTCCTTTCCATCTCTTCTCAACTCTCTCCTTAGGTAAAGGCTGCCCTGTTTATCTTATATGATTAACCATTCCATGGTGAGCATACCTTACTAGTGTTGTTGTCCTGCTATATATCTACTGCTTTGCTGAAAATTGGACCACAAGGGTGAGTTCCATTCCAGACCTGAAGGGTGGACAAGGGCCATAGTCCTGGATCTCCTGACCAGTAAGCCCAGTCTGTTTTATTTTTATTTTTTAAATAATTTTGAGTTTTGTTCCACATTTTCTCCCACTCTACCCAGGACCTTCTAATGTGATTCTTTTCAGAGCAGTTGGTAGTGGTAGCCAGGTCTCATCTAGTTCTTCTTGTCTAAGCATCACGGTGACATATGGTCACATGATCCAAGCAACTTGTCCATTGAACAAGTTGATTCCAAACATCTTCAGTTCTCATCATAGTTCTTTCTTACGGACATGGAGAGAACAATAGTTGCACCTTAGATGGCCACTCGTGATTTTTTAAAATCCCAGTCGCTACTCACCAAAGTAGGCTGTAGAACATTGTCTTTGTGGACTATGTTATGCCAACCAACTATTGTGTTCCCTATGACTTTGGTCCTGAGCACAGCAATTAATTGCCTTAAGATGTTTGGTAATATCTAAGAAATTTTCATCAGTTTTGCCCCCTGTATGCTCTGGTAGCGTATTGGTTATGAATCGGGCTGTGAACCGCAAGGTCAGCCATTCAAAACAACCAGCTGATCCGCGAGAGAAAGATGAGGCATTCTGCTCCCATAAAGATATACAGCCTCGGAAACCCTGTACAAGGTCACTACGGGTCGGAACCGACTCAAAGGCACTTAACAACAACATGCTCCACCACCTCCACAGATGTGATTGCAGCAAAGGTAAATACTCACATACAAATATCCTCTCTCAATCTTTATATATTTGTGGGTATACACCCATGCTCTCTCTCTCCTATGCCCAAGTATCTACCTGCAGAACATGGTTGTTCCAAGGTTGTGTGTATATCACCATTTACCTCTATCCCCTTTAACCCTTGCATACCTCTCTGTGTCGTCGCCTGTCTTCATCATTCTTCTGCCCTTTCACTTGTAATCCCCTCCCCTACATATAAACTCTCTGAAACTCCCAGGCCACCAGAGGAACCTACTGTGCACATAGGAAATGGGAGACCAGATGTGGTGGACACCAAGATGCATAGCCTATATCCCCTTCAAGGAAAGACTTGGTGCCCAACTGTAGGTTTGACAATCTCCAACTTTCAGCTACTTCAGGATCTACTTCAGCTACAGAGAGCTGCCATACCCCACATCATACCCTTCCAGGGGCAACCTGCACCCAATAACTAAGCAAAGCAGTGCTATAAAGGCCAAGCCATTTCATTTCCACACAAGATGACTCTGACAAACAATCCTTTACCCAGAGTTCCTCGGTCAAGGTTTTGTCTTTGTCAGGACTGCATCATAATTTTACTTCTTCCTCTGTTCAGTCCTGTTTCCTTCTCTTTCACTTCTTGTGTATTTCACTTCTTGTTGATAGTTTCCAAAGTCAATTTAGTTTATGGAGACCCCGTGTATGCCAAGTAGAACTATTACATAGTGCTTTCAAGGCTGTGCCTAGTTTGCCAGGCATGTCTTTCTGGGCATAGCTGGGTGGTTTCAAACCATCATCCTTTCAGCTAGTGGTGGTGGCACTTGTTTGTGCCAACTAGGGACTCCTCATTCATATAACCCTTACTAGTTTACACCTCTAAGTCTGTTTCAGCATTTGTGACACCAGCCCAGCCCAGCTCAATGACAGAGCCAAGTACACACGAAGAAGAAAATGACAAGTGATTTCTGGGGACTTTAGTAAAGACCACCACTGTCTAGGCAGGCCCCAAGATGGTAAAGTTTGATTCACTTTACCATCAAGTCTCTGGTGCTGAAAGCTACAGAGATTTGTCCAGAGCAATAGAACTGAGAACAAACCTGATGACAGGAAGGGGAAGTGCCCATCAATACAAAGGACTGGTTAAAGAAAGTAGGATGCACTGCCCTTCAGAAGAAAGAAGGGAAAGTTTATTTACTGACATGATACAATGTCCAAAATACTTTGTTAACTGAAATTTTAAAAAGCAAGTTTGGGTACAGCTTTTGTAATAGAACCTTATTTTAGAGTCAAGACAGTATAGTCATGTTTTAAGTAAATTTGAATGAGAATTTGATATGTTGTGGTATAAAAATATTTTCATCTCCTTTGATGTACATTTGAGATAATGCAAATCTCCCCAAGTCAAAATGGCACCAAGAATTATGCAATTTCAAAGCTGAAAAGTTCCAAATGAGTTGTAAACCATGTTTACACTGTTGCCACATGGTGGCACTACTTTAGCTGATAAATAGAAATTCTGGTCTTCCTTTGTAGAGATGGGTATGGAAGCATGCAAATTTTCTAATTAACTATGGCCTTCAGGAACACAGTCTGCATAAAACACAGCTGCCCTGAATGCTGGTAGGCAGCACATCTGGAGGAGTAGATAGCGTGCTTAACTGTGCTTCTCTCTGGAGTGTGGAAATGGGAAGGGTGAGTGGAAACTATCTATGTTTTGTACTTACAATTATTTTTATATTCAGTAAGAAAAACATGTATCAAGCAAAACAATTTCTGATTTTTAAAAATGCCTCTTTGGAATTTTAAATAAAACCCCAAGTGTGTTTTAAATGCCAGGCAGATGGCAGACTGAAGACATGAGGCAGGACAGGAGGCGGACCATGCTCTGGCCTGGCATCTGATGCTCCATATGAAAGAGAATCAAAGCCAGAGGAATGTGACTGCCTCATCACCTCTACTCTAGGCCTAGGAATGTTTCCCTCTGGTCTCAGGTTTTCTCCCACATCCCCTCAGCACATAGAGGGCATTCACAGTCACTAGACAGTACACCCCCCCCCCTCCAGCACCTACTCTGAGCCTGAAGCTTCCATTATCCTCTGAGGGAACAAACACCTGGAGAGAGAAAACAAACAAACAAAAAACTACCAGAATAGGCAAGAAGCTGCAGTGGGGCTCTGCAACACTGCGCCACTCTGTGCCTCAGTAAAGGTCTTCGGGTCAGGCTGACCACGATGCTAACATCAACAACTACTATTTGAGAGTTTATCATGTGCCAGGCGTTGTACTATGTGCTTAATGTGAATGAGCTTATTTAATCCTCAAAATCACTGAGGTAAGTGTAATTATTACCCTATTTTACAGATTTGGATACTGAGACTCAGAGTATACATCACTTACGTACAAAAAGTGAGAGATTAGAATCCAAGTCTATCTGAGGAACTGATGCTCACGGCTTGTAGCTATAACTTCTTGGTTCAAACTTCAACCCAGCAAAGCAGAGCTAAATCTTCGATAGATTGCCTATATTTCAATCAATAGATGCTATTAAGTGGCTTGGTGCCTTTGACCCAAAATTATAACTTATTGAGCTAGAGATAAACCATACTAAGAAAGCTCTGGTAGCGTAGTGGTTATGAATCGGGCTGTGAACCGCAAGGTCAGCAGTTCGAAACTACCAGCTGCTCCACAGGAGAAAGATGAGGCTTTCTGCTCCTGTAAAGATTACAGCCTCAGAAACCCTGTTCAGGATTGCTATGGCACTTAACAACAACAAGAAGAAAGAAAAAAAAAACACTGTTGCCAAGTTGATTTTGATTTGTATAGGAATTTCTAGAAATCTTTACAGAAGCAGACTCCCTTAACTTTCTCATATGGAAAGGCTAGTTGGTTCAGACACCATCCTTTTCATTAGAGCAGTATACTTAGTCCACTGCCATTTAGCATGAGGCTACTATAGATAAACCAGATAACTTAAAATACTGCCTTTTGTTTCTTCTTCCATCCATGCATGCTTGCATCCATTTGAAGCCAGCTAGGTGGAAGAATTCCTACCCAGACTTAAGGGCTCCTTGAGTTAAACCATATAAGAAAATTACACATAAAGAAAAAAATGTCCTCATAAACAAGCCTGTTCCTTGCAATAGAGGCCCCTTGGCGCTTTTCCTTGAAAAGAGGCCCCTTAGCATTCCAAACTGATAACAAGCACAAAGACTATAAAAACAGCTGATAAGGGAAGAGCCTGCCTTGCTTTCCCTTTTAATCTTCCTGTTGCAGATACTCTTCAAGCCACAGCCCCTGAGCCAGTTCCAGCCTGACTGTAGACCATATGCCATAACATCACCTTGTCCTCTGACTAACCCCAGAACATTAAAACTCCTGACAGAAAAAAAGGTCACTGGAACCATGTCATTAGAGCCACTAGAATCCAGTTTAAAAGTGAGGGGTCCAATAGTGACTTGCAGGCAAAGTTCTAACCCTGCCCCTCTTGAATAATGCATGTTGTTTCCCAGAAATATTATAAATATTCATTACTTCCTCATTCCCCTAAAGCTTAAAAACTCCTTGAACCCTTTGTTCAGGGAGACAGTGCTTTGAGAACTATCTCATGTCTTCAAACTTGTCACAAATCATAGACTATGCTACCCTTTATATCCATATGTTGTTGTTGTTAAGTGCCGTCGAGTCAAGTCCGACCCATGGCAACCCTGTATAGGGTCTCCAAGGAGCATCTGGTGAGCTTGAACCACCGACCTTGCAATTCAAACGACTTTGCAGTCTGACGCATTAACCCACAGCACCACACCAGGACTCATATCCACATAAGCCTAAATTATTCTCTTTTTTTCAGTTTTATATTCCACATTGCTTCATGTTGTTGTTAGGTGCCATCGAGTTGGTACCAACTCATAGTGACCCTATGCACAACAGAACGAAACACTGCCCGGTCCTGGGCCAACCTCACAATTGTTGCCACGCTTGAGCCCATTGATGCTGCCACTTTGCCAATCCATCTTGCTGGGGGCCTTCCTCTTTTTCTCTGACCTTCCACCTGACCAAACATGATATCCTTCTCTAGCAACCAGTCCCTCCTGACAATATGTCCGAAGTATGACCACTGAACACACCACTGTCTTCACTTCATCAGAGGTGAAACTTCATCCTCGAACAGTTGATTTCAGAGGTTCAAGCAGGAGAAAGTCCGATAGAGCAAGGTCAGGACTATAAGGAGGGTGCTTTGACACCTTAAAATGAAGATTTTGCAGAGTGCCAACAGTGTGGGCAGAGCTATGTGGATGTGCATTGTCATGCAAGATCGCAACACCCTTGGATAGCAGTCCTCTGTATTTAATTACAAGTTTAGGGTTCAGTTCTTCAGTTAGCATCTCACTGTAAACAGCACTGTTGATTGTTGAATGCTTTTCCTGATAGTGTTGCAATACTGGCCCTTGAGAATCCCAGGAAACTGTAAGCATCAATCTTCCAGCTGATGGTTGACTTTTGAACTTTTTCTCAGTTGCCTATTGAAGCTATTTCCATTCCATACTCTGCTATTTTTCAGGCTCCTAGTGATGAATCCATGTCTCCTCACCAGTAACTTTTTTTTTTTTTTTTTTTTTAAGAATTTTTACTTTCCATCAAGTATCAGTCCGAATTTTGTTTGTATCAATCCAAACGCTTCTGTTTATGGTCTTCTGTGAGTTGTTTCAGTATCCATCTCATACAAACTTCTCAAACACAAGTCTGTCATGGATTATTTCATAGGCAGAGCCAATGATTTGCCACATAATCCACTGTCACTTATCTGTTCAACAGAATCATTACACGTGCACGCTCAAAGTTGTCATCAGCCATGGACATGGATGGACATTTTAATATAACCAGAGTGTGAATAATTTTGGCTCACCTTCATATATTGCCTGCCCTGTCACCCATGTAAACATGTGTATACCCTCTAGACAGTGAATAATTTCCTTCCCCTTCCCCCTGTAACAATCATAGATTATTTCTTTTACCAAGAAAAACATTTTTTAACTTTTTACATTTGTCTCATACAATATTTTTCCTTTTGTGACTAATTTCACTCAGCATAATGTCTTCCAGGTTCGACCATGTTGTGAAGTGTTTCACAGATTCGTCATTGTTCTTCAATATTCTGCATTATTCCATTGTGTGCATGTACCAGGTTTTTTTTTAACCATTCTTCTGTTGACGGGTATTTAGGCTGTCCATCTTTTTAATGTCTCTTGTAGACAATATATTGAAGGATCCTGTTTTCTTATCCATTCTGCTCTCTATGTCTCTTGACCAGTATGTTTAATCCATTTACATTCCATGTATTCATCAATAGGTATGAATTGATTGCTGTCATTTTTCTGCGTGGTGTTTTTGTGATGCTATTGTATTCTTCCACATAATTTTCTGTGCTGAGTTTATTTTGTTTGTGAGTTTTGTTTTCCTTTTTATTTCTGTTGTGTTAATATTTACTAAATTTTTCTGAGTTTTATTTTTTATGTGCAAGTGTATTATTTTTCTTTGCAGTTAACCTGTAATTTATTAAATTTTTCCATGCTTAAAACAGTCTGTTTTATCTTGACATCTAGTTGATTTTCTTGCCATTTGGAAGTCCTATATCGACACTTTTCCCCTTCTTTGCTTTGTAGTTGACTTCATTATCACACTGATATCTCTGGTTCCCTATTTTCAGTCTTAGAGGTTTATTTTACTTTAAATACTTCCATATCTGGATTGAGTTCTCAGTTGTGTTGTCATGTAAGGCTGTTGTCTCCTGTTGTTGGTTCTCAGTCCATTCTTTTTAAAGTTGGTCTGGTCATTACAAATTCCTCTAATTTCCATTTATCAGGAAATACCTTAATTTCACCATCATATTTGAGGGACAGCTTTGGTTGGTATATGATTCTTGGTTGGCAATTTTTTTCTTTCAGAGTTTTGTATATGTCATCACAGTGCCTTCTTACTTGCATGGTTTCTGCTGAGAAATCAGAGCTTAGTCTTATTGGTTCTCCTTCGTAGGTAACTTTTCATTTTTCCTAAACTGCTCTCAGGATTCTTTCCTTGTCTTTCAGTTTGGAAAGTTTGATTATGATATGTCTTGATGATTTTCTTTTGGGATCTAACCTGTTTGGGGTTCATTCAGCTTCTTGTATGCTTATCTTCTCATCTTTCATGAAGTTAGGGAAGTTTGTTTGTGGGTTTTCTTTTCATTTTCCTTCCAAATACTATATCATGCCTAACTGTTCCAATTCATGTACAAATTCAACTTAAAGGCAGACTTAGGAATGGAACTTGTTCATAATCCAGGGACTGCCTGTATTCAGTAGTCTTCGCCAATACCATAATTTGAAGGCATCAATTCTTTTTCATCTTCATTATTCACTGTAAGCCACTAGAGGACATGGAAAACACTGTCAATTTTTTTTTTTTTTTTGACAGGGAGGGTAGAACCAAACTATGGAGGGCCTTGAATAAGAATTTGTATATAGAATGTGCTGCAGTTTAATAGGCTTTCAAAAGTCTGACTTCATTTGATCTTCCAACAACCCTAGGAAGTTGGCAGGGCAGAAAGATGAGGAAGTAGAGTCTCTGATCCATCAGGTAATTTGCTTAAGGACACACTGCTAATTGGAAACAGATTTTTTTTTTCTGGCCCCCAATTCAGTGCTGTATTATACTAGTTTGTATCCAAGTGGAAGCATTTGAACTTTACCCTGTGGGCAATGGGAGAACCATAGGAATTATTAAACAGGGAAGCCACAAGCTAATGGTCAATGTTTTCAGAATCTTTAGCTAGAAGATATTAATATGTTACTTTATACTATAATAATCCTGATGTGATGCTATAGGATAAGCACTGGGCTGCTAAACACAAGGTCAGCTAACATCAAGGTCAGTGGTTCAAACCCACCAGGCACTCCTCAGATATGCTATACAGGGTTGCTATGAGTTGGAACTGACTCGATGGCACTTGACAACAAAATACTAAGAAAAAAGTCCAGATATGGTTGCAACATCTGCATACCAAATGACAAATGCAACAACATATTTAATCATGTTATTTTACCCTCCAATGTTTACTCTCCAGCATACAAAGGATTTCAAGATTTAAAGTGCATTTTTTATGATGTCATGGTTCTGCCTTCAGATAATCTGGGGGTAGGTCATGGGTAGGGGTATAGATGAAATAAGATTGGCCAGAAGAGCAAACAAACCTGCATTGGAAGAAGTATAACAGAATGTTCCTTAGAAGTGAGGTTGGCAAGACTTGGTCTCACATACTTTGGACATGCTCTCAGAAGGGACCAGTTACTAGAGAAGGTCAGCTAAAAGAGGAAGACTCCCAACAAGATGGATTGATACAATAGGCTTAAACTTAGGAAAACTGTGAGGAAGGTATAGGACCAGGCAGTGTTTTCTTCTTTGTATGAGTTGGAGCTGACTTGACAGCACCTTAACAACAACATCATGAATGAATAATCACTGAGATGGGTAGTGGGTATTTGCATTATATGTTTATGTATATTGTACTTGGTAAGTGGAGGGTCAGAAAAAAGAGGAAGACCCCCAACAAAATGAACTGAAACTGGCAGTAAAAATAAGCTCAAACATAACAAAATCTGTGAGAATTCTTATTATCTGCAATCAAGTCTGGCACAGTGTTTTCTTCTGTTGTGCATAGGGTAGCTATGAGTTGGAACCTATGCGACAGCACCAAACTGCAACATATATATACTTTATATATATATATATAGTTGTTGTTGTTGTTGTTGTTAAGTGCCGTCGAGTCAGTTCCGACCCATAGCAACCCTGAACAGAATTTCCCAGGCTGTAAATCTTTACGGGAGCAGAAAGTCTCATCTTTCTCCCATGGAGCAGCTGGTAGTTTCGAACTGCTGACCTTGCGGTTCATAGCCCGATTCATAACCACTATGCTAATATATATATAGATAGAGAGAGAGAAAGAGAGTGTGTGTCCTGGTGTGGCACTATAGGATAAGTACTGGACTTCAAATTTAGTTTGAACCACAAAGTTCAATTAGACAACAATATATATATATTCAAAGAGTCCTGGTGTGATGCTATAGGCTAAGCATGTCTGTTGTCAAGTTGTTTCAACTCATAGGGAGCAACCCTATGCATAACATGTTGTTAGATTTCATTAAGTCAGTTGCAATTCATAGCAACCCCATGTACAACAAAATGAAACACTGCACAATCTTGCACCATTCTCAATTATTATGTTTGAGCCCATTGTTGCTGCCACTGTGTCAATCCACCTTTTGGGGGTCTTCCTTTTTTCACTGATCCTTCAATTTTCCAAGCATGATGTCCTTCTCCAGGGATTAGTCTCGGCTGATAATATGTAGAAAGTACTAGAGACATCCCCATCCCTACTTCTAAGGATCATTCTGGCTGTACTTCTTTCAAAATAGGTTTGTTTTTCTGACAGTCTTTTCAATATTCTTCATCAGCACCATAATTCAAATGCATAGATTCTCCTGAGACCTTCCTTATTTATAGCCCAACTTTCACATGCAAATGAAGGGATTGATAATACCATGTCTTGGGTCATTAAAACTGATACTTTAAATAGGTCTTTGGCAGCAGATTTGCCTAATGCAACATGCTGTTTGATATCTTTTTTTTTATTATTAAATGTTTTTATTTTGGATTGAGTGAAAGTTTACAGGGCACATCATCAGCTTCACATTCAACCATTCATATAGCTTGTTTCATTACATTGATTATTATCCCCTCCATATATCATCAGTTTACAGTGTTTCTCTCTATCCTCTTTTGCTTTTTTTTGGGGGGGGAGGGGGGAACTTGCCTTTTTGGAATTTACAGTCTCGGCTTTTAGGGAAGGTTTTTACATTTGTCTGTGGATATCCAGGGCTCATGTATGAGATTACTAACAAGCATTACTGAATAATCAGATGAGGGACAGTTTGCTATGTCTACTAGGTGGCTAAAGTCTGATCCTCAGAGCCTATGGTTTGGATGGTCAACAACACTTGGGCCCACAGGGTCTTGACCTCCTGACCGGGTCTGCACGGTCTGCCACAGATTCCCCCTTATTTATTGTTTGTTTAAGGGACTGTTTGATATCTTGACTGCTGCTTCTATGAGGATTGATTGTGGACCCAAGAAAATTGAATTATTTAACAACTTCAATCTTTTCTCCATTTATCATGATGTTATTTATTGTTAATCCAGTTGTGAGGATTTTTGTTTTCTTTAAATTGAGGTGGAATCCATATGGAAGACTGCAGTCTTTGATCTTCATCAGTAAATATTTCAAGTCCTCTCCCCTTTCAGCAAGCAAGGTTGTGTCATCTGCAGATCAAAAGAAGAATATCCCCAACAAAATGGATTGACACAGTGACAGCATCAATAGGCTCATGCATAACAACAATTATGAGGCTGGCACTAGACTGGGCAGTGGTGAACAGGGTCACTGTGAGCCAGAGCTCACTCAATGGCACCTAGCAACAAAAAGCCCAAATTCTAATTCTGTCTTCCATTTAGAACTGGGAGACTTAGTCTCACTGAGCCTCAGTTTTCTCTTCTGCCAAACAAGGCTAATTATCCTTGCCATGCCTACCTCATAAGAGTTCAGTGAACATTTAAATAAACTATGACCATAAGAGCACTTGTGAGTCCTGGTGTAGTGCTACCGGTTAATAATGTGCTGGACTGCAAGGTTGGTTTGAACTGCAAGGTTGGCAGTTCAACCTCATCAGCCGCTCTTTGGAAAGCCTATACAGGGTCGCTATGAGTCGGAACCAACTCAACGGCACTTAACAACAACAACATAGGAGCACTTGTATTCTATTAAGTACTCTATAAATAAAGAATAATTATTGTGATAATAGAGTTAGCAAATATCTATATTCCATAAATAGGTCTGGGTTTTGTTTTATTCTTTAAGTTTGTCTTTTAAAATATTCTAACTGTACCTCAAATGCATGAAGATGAAGAGGGGTTTTTCTTCACCTCATTCAAGACACCAAGGTTTAAGAATCTGAAGTCAATAGAATGGTAGAAGGAGAACTGGTATGGTGCTATAGGATAAGCAGCAGACCGCAATGTCAGTTTGAACCACAATGTCACTAGCTGCTCCTCCTCAGAAAGCCTATACAGGATTGCTATGAGTCGGAACGGACTTGATGGCACTTAACAACAACAGAATGGCAGAAAAGGAGGGGAAGGGAATACTGAACCATCTCCACAGAGATGAGTACAAATCTGAAGGCTGGACAGTGAATATGAAAGATAGTCTTTCATATTCACCATCCAGCTTGCACATGCATATAAGGTGACTGAAAATACAATAGTTTGGATCAGATTCACCTTAGTCTTCAAAGTCATATCTTTGCTTTTTAACACTTAAAAGAGGTCTTTACAGCAAATTTGTTCACTGCAAAATATCGTTTGATTTCTTGAATATTGTTAAGGGGGTTGCTTGTGGATTCAAATAAAATTAAATCCTTGACAAATCAGTAATCTCTGTGTTTATCATAATGCTGCTTATTGGTCTAGTTGTATGGATTTTTGTCTTCTTTGTGTTGAGGTGTACTCCATAATGAAGGTTGTAGTCTGATGTTCATAAGTTCGTTCTTCAAGTCCTCTTCACTTACAGCAAGCAAAGTTGTACCATCTGTATATTGTAGGTTGTTAATGACTCTTCCAATCCTGATGTCATTAACAGGATGAAAAGAAAAAAAAATATACATAATCATCTCAATTGATACAGAAAAAGCATTTGACAAAATTCAACACTCTCCTTTTAATAAAAACATTCCAAAATATCAGAGATGTGGTGAGACCTGTGGACTCCTGAGCCCATGGACAAGGACATAACCACAGAAGACTGAAGCTGAGAGCAAAGAGCCCAACTAATGTGAAGGGAGGGGAGATGCACAAGAAAGCCCAAAAAGGTAACAAGTGTAAATTATTGCAATTTGATGAACCTGACCTATACTTATGGATGTAGTACTTCAAAATACCAACTGAGAGGGAAGGTGTCTCCACATCCAAGATCAATCCTATCCCCTCTGTATACAGAGTTGATAGAGATGGGCAACTTAGCCACTGGCTAATGAGGGGCTATTCAGGCACAAAGTGACTGGCTTACAAGGTTTCAAGAGGGTGTTTAATTTCAGAGTGTGACGGGGGTAGAATCCCCATGAATAGTTTTCATCTTGTCTATATGGGTCTCATGAAAGAAGATGGGGATAAGATTCTTATAATTCAATGGTGAGTAATTGTTTTCATGACTAATTGTGACTGTCACAACTGTAAAGGTAAAAGTTTTCTAACAAAAAGAGGGGAGTAGTTCATCTTACATTACAGGAACAGAGAACCCTAGGACCATGAAGGGAAAAGAGCACGACTGGAATATGGGACTCTATCCAGAGAAGCAGCAACACAAGAGATGGAGACAGAGATGAGGACATGGAGATGGAGAGAAAGAGCAGCTGAGGATTATAGACTCATGGAAAGAGAAAGGCTGTGTGCTGGCAGCCAGGAGGCAGGCTTGCAGAATGTGCCCTTTCATTGTTTAAATTATTACATATTCCTGAGTGTTCTTGTGTACATCCCCCCTGTTCCCCCCCCAAAAAAAACCCCAGAGAGAATAGAAGCAAATACTGTTGAATGATGATGAACAGAGGGGATTGTAATTATTGCAATGAAACTATGAATGTAAAACTGATGTTCCCCCATGTGAACTATCACTCAATTCACAATACAAACTAAAAAAAAAAAAAATTTTTTTAAATAAAAAAAATTCCAAAATAAGAAATGAAAGGGGAATTCCTCAATCTGATAAAGGTCATTAACAAACAAACTAAAACTAACATTATACTCAATGGAGAAAGACTGAATGCTTTCCTCTTAATATCAGGAACAAGACAAGGAAGTCCACTTTCACCACTGTTATTCAATCTTGAACTGGCAGTTCTAGCCAGAGCAATTAGACAAGAAAGAAAGCATTCAAATTGGGAAGGAAGAAGTAAATCCTTTCATAGATGACATGACTCTATATATTAAAATATCACAAAGAATCCACAAGAAAGCTTCTAGGGCTAATACACAAATTCAGAAAAGTGGCAGGATACAAGGACAATACACAGTAATCAGTCATGTTTTTATATATTTGCAATGAACAATCTGAAAATAAAATTAAGGAAACAATTCTATTCATAATAGCATCTTGAAAGAATAAAATACCTAAGGATAACTTTAACCAGGGAGGCATAAGACTTGTGTTTCTCTGCTATTCATAAGGTTTTCAGTGACTAAATATTTGGAATTAGTTCGTCACTCCTTCTTCCTAGTCTGTCTTTGTCTGGAAGCTCATCTGAAACATGTCCACCATGGGTGACCCTGCTTGTATTTAAAATACTGGTGGT
>NW_006409022.1:575462-578182 GCF_000296735.1 Chrysochloris asiatica | reverse complement strand
AAGTGCCATGGGCTGCCAAAAGAACCAATAGATCTATTTTGGAAGACGTACAGCCAGAGTGCTCCTTGGAGGCCAAAATGGCCAAACTTCATGTCTCATACTTCAGACATATTTTCAGGAGGGACCAGTTTCTGGAGAAGGATATCATGTTTGGTAAGGTGGAGGGTCATAGATAAAGAGGAAGACCCCCAAAGAGATGGATTGGCCAAGTGGCAGCATCTATGGACTCCAGCGTGGCAACAGTAGTGAGGTTGGCCCAGGATCGGGCAGTGTTTCGTTCTCCTGTGCATAAGGTCACTATGAGTTGGTGCTGACTCAATGGCACCTAACAACAACAAATAAGACTTATACAAATGAAAACTAGACAGCATTACTGAGGGAATTTAAAGAGTATTTAAGTAAAAGGAGTCCTGGAGTGGTGCTGTAGAATAAGCACTGAACTGCTATCCACAAGATCAGTGGTTCAATCCTACGAGACATCCTTTGGAAACCCTATACTGTGTTGCTATGCATCAGTATTGAGTTGATGGCATTTAAAAAACAAGTAAATGGAAAGGCAGTGTGTTCATGAATTGGGAAACAATATTTTAAGATGTCAATACTACCCAAAATGCTCTACATATTTAATGTCATCCCTATCAAACTGATTAGGAACCTTAATTATATTTGCAAAACTTTACTTTTGTTATATAATGTAACATAACCACAGGAGTGATATCCTATCATAGTCATAGGTCCCACTCACATTCAAAAGGAGACGAATCTTAGAGACCATCGTAGGATCCTGCCTTCCATAGGTATTTACCTAAGACAAATGTTATAAATTTTGATATTGTCCCACAGTTCTTGAATGTTCTATTCTGTTTATTTTTCTCTCTTTTCATTTCAGTTTCTATTGGCCTAGCTTCAAGTTTACTAATTTTTTTCTTTGCTGTGTTGAGAATAACAATAAGCCTATTGGAAGTATTTCACATTTTCATTTCTGTTACCATGTTTATTTCTAGCATTGCCTTTTGATTCTTTCTCATAATTTCCATCTGATTTAACATATTATCTACATTTTCCATTAGCACCTTAAACATATTAATCATAATTATTTGAAATTCCCTGTCTGCTAATTTTAACATCTGTTTTATATCTGAGTCTGTTCTAACGATTGCTTTTACTCTTCAGATTGTTTTTTTCTTGTCTTTTGGCATTTCTTGAAATTTTCGTTGAAAGATGGTCATGCTATATCAGATAATAAGAATTAAAGTAAATAGTTCCTTAGCATAAAGATTTCTGTTAATCTGACTTGGAGTTGGGCTGTGGTTATGGTTAGGTAACAGACACTTCAAAATTCCCCAGGGTCCTGATGTTTGTCTCCTCTTAACTTTGATCTTCTATAAATGTTCTTCCTCAGAGGAACTGTAATCCATTGTTAGTATACTGGAGGCTTGTTGGTGTGGTGGTAGTTTGTAGTTAGGGGCAACATTCTACACATAATCTTTTGATTAGATCTGTCTTTTAGTGGACGTGTGTCTCTGACCTGTGACCTTCACAAATACATCTATTCCTCCTCCAGGAGTATAACTGCAGTATTTCTGATCTATTTTACCATTATTTAATATAATATCATCATTAATATATTTCTATAATCCCAATTTATTTTATTGAATTAAACTAAATGGAATTCTAGTAGCAATACTTTTTGACCAACACTTGTATACTCACAAAAAGACTTGTACACATAATTTCTCAGAAACTTTATTTATGATAGCCAAAGAGTATGGGGAATATGTTCATGAACAGATGGATGAATAAAAAAATGTAGTACATTTCTACAATAAAATACTAATACTAATAAGAATACTAATCAGCAAAAAGAACTGGTAGACATAACAGCATGGATGAATCTCAAAAACCATGCTGGGCAGAGGAGGACAGATAACGAAAGAGAGTACATAATGCATGATTCCAAAGAAATAAAACTCTAGGAAATGCAAATTAATCTATAACAAACATAAAGTAGATCAGTGATTGCTTGAAGTTGGGGATGAACTATAAAGCAGGAGGAAATTTTAGATGATGGATATGCTGAAGATCATGATTGTCATGGTGGTTTCATGACTATATTCATATGTCATATTCATTGAATTGTATACTTGAAATGTTTTTGTTGTTAAGTGTTATTGAGTCAGTTCCAAATCATAGTAACCCTATATAGGGTTTCCGAGATGCAGTTGGTGGGTTTAAACTGATGACCTTGTGGTTCACAGCCCAGTACTGATCCTACAGTGCCACACCAGGAATTCATACTTTAAATTTGTTGATGTTGTTGTTAAGTACCATAGGATCAGTTCTGGTCCATAGTGGCCAATAGCCGGTTTCCAAGGATTGGCTGGTGTTTGAACCACCGACCTTGTGGTTCAAACCAACTTTGCAGTCCAGTTTATTAACCCATAGTGCCTCACCAGGACTCCTTTAAATAGGTGCAGTCAAAGCCACCAGTTGTTCCTTGGAAACCCTATACAGGTTAAAAATGAGTCAGAACTGGCTGGTTGGCAATGAGCAAAAATGATATTAAAGATTGTTGTTGTTAGATGCCATCAAGTCAGCACCAACTCATAGCAACCTTATGCACATCAGAACGAAACAATGTCCGATCCTGGGCCAACCTCACTACTGTTGCCACACTTGAGTCCATCGATGCTGCCACCTGGCCAATCCATCTCGCTGGG
>NW_006409022.1:563122-572828 GCF_000296735.1 Chrysochloris asiatica | reverse complement strand
GTTCCATTTCATTTTTGACAACTTCCAATTTTCCCAGATTCATACTTCGTACATTCTATGTTCCAATTTTCAATGGACATTTACAGCTGTTTCTCTTCATTTTGAGTTGTGTCCCATCAGCAAAAGAAGGTTCTGTGGGCTTTTCCCACACGAGCTTAACTCCATTCGCGTCAACTCTACTTTGAGGAGGCATCTCTTCCCCAGTCGCATTTTGAGTGTCTTCCAACATGAGGGGCTCATTTACGGCACTGTATCTGACAGTGTTTCTCTGCTATTCATAAGGTTTTCAGTGACTAAGGATTCGGAAGTAGTTTGTCACTCTTTCTTCCTAGTCTGTCTTTGTCTAGAAGCTCATTTGAAACCTGTCCACCATGGGTGACCGTGCTGGTCAATTAAAATACTGGTGGCATAGCCCTCAGAATCACAGCAACTCACAAGTCACCACCGTACAACAGACCAATATTAAAGATAGCGATTGAAAAAATCAACTTTATTTAGTAACGAGATGCATACAATTAACTGCATTGCAACAGGTGGGT
The DNA here is from genome assembly GCF_000296735.1 of Chrysochloris asiatica. NCBI lineage: Eukaryota > Metazoa > Chordata > Mammalia > Afrosoricida > Chrysochloridae > Chrysochloris > Chrysochloris asiatica. The sequence continues at coordinate 572,289 of NW_006409022.1, read as the reverse complement.
TTGAACTGCCAACCTTGCAGTTAGTAGTAGTCAGTACTTATCCTACTCATCTTTGTTATTAGTATATTATACATAACCTGTGATTCAATTAAGTTGATTTTTTCAAGTACTATCTTTGGTATTAAATGTTCTAATCCCAACTCAGCTGTGTCACCATAACCAAGCTACTTTACCTCTCTGTATCTCAGTTTCCTTATATGTAAAATTAAATTTTTCATATTTCACAGAACTGCTATGAAAATTAGCTGTAAAAATTTATGTGAAGCATTTGTTGTTGTTGTTGTTGTCAAGTGCCATTGAGTCGATTCCAACCCATAGCAACCTTGTATAGGGTTTCCAAGGAGCAACTGGTGAGTTTGAACTGCTGACCTTGCAGTTCAAACGGCTTTGCAGTCTGGCACATTAACCCACAGCGCCACACCAGGACTCCATGTGAAGCATTTATCCTATATTAAATGCTCAATCAAGAGAAGAAGGTACAAAATGAAAGCAATGAAGACCAACTTTAACTATGAAACAGTTATGCCTTATACAGAACCTAGTAAGCCCCTGTATCCCACTGACAAACAAGGCAAAGCTGTAGCTCTATAGGATAAGCACTGGACTACTTACCACTAGGTCAGTGGTTTGAGGCCACCAGCTGCTCTGTGGAAGAAAAATAAGGTTTTCTGTTCCTGTAAAGATTTACAGGGTCAGTATGAGTAAGAACAGACTTAACAGCAACATATCTCTTATGGGAACTCCCATAATACTGTCTGATAAGTATTAGTTTACTTTATCAGCATTTATATTATTCTCATCTAAGCTATCCCACTCATCTGTCAATTTGTAATATGAGGTAGATTGTGTGTTGCTATGATCCTGGAAGCTATGCCCCCAGTGTTTCAAATGTCAGCAGAGTCACCCATGGTGGACAGATTTCAGCACAGCTTCCAGACTAAGAACAGAAAAAGATGAAGCAAGAGGCAGATCATTTATAAAGGACTAGCCACTTAAAATTTTATGAATAACAGTGGAACATTGTCTGATACAGTGCTGGAAGATGAGCCCCTCACCTCAGAAGACACTCAAAATAACTGACAAAGAGCTGCTTCCTCAAAGGAGAGTCACCTTAATAACGTGAATGAAGCAAAGCTTTTGGGACCTTCATTTGATAATGGGGCATGACTCAAAATGAAAAATAGCAGCTGCAAATATTTATTAATAATCAAAACACGGAATACATAAAGTATGAATCTAGGAAAATTTGAAGTAGTCAAAAATGTATAAAATGCATGAAGATCACTATCCTAAGCATTAGTGAACCGAAATAGACAGGTATTAGCCATTTTGAAATAGACAGTCATATAGTTTACTATATGAAGAATGACAAAAAGAAATATGTCACATTCATCATCAAAAGAACAATTGAAGATCTATCTTGAAGTACAATGCTGTCTTTGATAACACAATACCTATAAACCTACAAGTTAATATAACTATTATTCAACTATTATTCAAACTTATGCACCAACCACCAAAGCTAATAACAAAGATTTTGAAGAATCCTACTGCTTCTTCAGTCTGGAATTAATCAAACATGCAATTAAGATACATTGAGGAGGCGGGTCTTGATGGTGGACTAGGCAAAAAGCTGTGAAGATCCCCACCAGTAAAAACATGGAATACCACACAAAATAGATTCAGAAGACAGTCCTGGAACTCTGAACTTCAGATAAAGGGATAAATAAGGGGATCAAGTGCCTATTGCTAGTAAGATTTGGAGCAGAAACAAGAAAAGAGGTGGCATCTGATTTAGGGTCATTAATGTGTCCTGCCACAACCATTTTGAATGGGACTGAGTGGACAGAAGGGCAAGAAAGCACTCCCATCACAGAGTACTGAAGGATCTGCTGCATTCCTTTTTCGTTCTTTTCTTTTGTTCTGTCTACTCATATCAGCTCTGGGGATAAGAAGGGAGAGCTAAACGAGTGGACACCCTCAGGGAAGGTTCTGCTAGACTCACAGAAGGATCTGCACAGTGAAGATAGCTGGACACAGAATCGAAGAAGGGGGATGAGTCAACAGGAAGAATTTGCAACAGAAGTGTCTTCCAAAGCAGGTCTGGCAAGCCCTGGGCTTGTTCTCTCTAGAGGAAACTATTGAACAGACTTGAGGGAAGAAGAAGACAAAACAAAGGGAGAAATGGGCCAAAAATAAAACCTTGAGTTACATCATAAGGCACAGCAGAAACATCTTGAAATTTCTCAGGCAGCTTTAAAGGCCATAAGGTGGCACTAAAGTCTTATATAATGCCATGGTTTGATTTGGTTTGGTTTTGGCAATTTTTCTTATCTAGTCTGGTTTTTTGGTTCTAATTCTCTCTTGGATGAGCTCTTTCTCTTCTTGCCTTACCCAACAAGAGATGGCAACTGTTGTCATATAACCAAGCTATAATCACACCGTATAAAAACCCCACCATATGGGCAAGAGCCAATACCAGCTGCTATACATTAGAGCAGCATCTACAACCAACACCTGCTAAAAACACTCTGCATTGAGCAGTAAGGGAAATGAAAAGAGAAGCCCACCTCCTGATCACACCTACTAGGAGGCAACTGAAGAGAGCTTAAGAGCACAACAACATACTTTAATCTAAATAATACAACTATAACAACACCACAATGCTTAAAAAGTAATAGAAACTTTCTGCTCATGTGCAGAAACAAGACAGAGTAGCTCAAGCAAACGACCAAGAGGAAGAGCTAGAATTTGCAGTGAGAGGAGAAAAGGCATTGGAACTGCCATAAAAAGAATTTAGGAGAATGATATTGAGGTGCACCCAAATGATCCACTGAAAGGTTGAGGAAAATAAGGAAGAAGTCAGAAAAGTGTTACAGGAACAATCAAATAAAATACATATGTTGTTGTTGTTATGTGCCATAGAGTCAATTCTGACCTGTAGCAACACTGTATGGGTTTCCAGGGAGCAATTGGTGAGCTTGAACCATTAACCTTGTAGTTCAAACCAACTTGAAAGTTCAGCACATTAACCCACAGTGCCACACCAGGACTCCAAAATAGATATAGCACTGGAGATAATACAAAACCTGAAAAGAGAGATCTGGATGATCAATACTAAAATACAAGAAATGGAAAATACACTAAAAGAAGAAAGGAATAGAATTGAAGGAATGGAAGTCAGAATCAGTGTACTTGAAGACAAATCTTTCAATACTGCTAAGATAAAAGAACAAGCAAAGAAAAGAATAAAAAAATCTAAAAAAAGCCTAAGAGTCATGTGATACACTATGAAGAGGAATAACCTACAGATGACTGGAAATCCAGAGCAGGAAGAATCTAAGAAGAGATAATTGAAACGTTGCTGGAAGAAAATCTCCCTAACATCCTGAAAAACAAGAAGATAAGCATTCAAGAAGCTGAACAAATCCCAGATGGGATAGACTCCAAAAGAAAATCACCAAGCTATATCATAATCAAACTCTCCAAGAGGATATAACCATAATAAATATCTAAGCTCCCAATGAAAGAGCCTCAAAATATGCAAACACTAACAGAAGTGAAGAAAGAAATAGACAAATCTACAATAATAGTGGGAGATTTTGAAATTCAACCCAACAACAGCAAATACACATCCTTTTCCATTGCAAATGGAACATTCTCCAGAATACACCATGTGTTAGGCCACAAAGTAAGTCTCCATAAATTTAAAGGCATCAAAATACTACAAAGCATCTTCTCAGATCACAATACTATAAAATTAGAAAACAACAAGAGGAAGAATACGGAAATAAAATATGGAAATGGAATAACACCCTGCTTAAAAGCTACTGGGTAGTAAAATAAAAATGAAAAGTGAAAACTTAAAATTCCAAGACACACATGAGAATGAAAACACAACATACCAAAACCTTTGGGACATAGAAAAAACTGTGCTGAGAGGATAATTTATAGCAATAAATGCACACATCTGAAAAGAAGAAGGAGCTAAAATCACACATTAACACAGCATCTCCAACAATTAGAAAGACCAGCAAAATCTACAGTCAGCAGAAGAAAAAATAATAATAAAGATTAGAGTAGAAATAAACAAGATAGAAAACAGAAAAAAAATTTAGAAAGAATAAGCAAGACAAGAAGCTTATTCTTTGAAAGGATTAATAAAATTAACAAGTCATTGGAAAATCTAACAAAAGAAAAGAGGGAGAGGATACAAATAACATGCATAAGAACCCACATGGGTGACATCATAATAAAACCAATGCACATATAAAGAATACTATGAAAAGTTGTACTCCAACAAATCTGAAAATCTAGAGGAGATGGATACATATTTTTTAAAAAACATGACCCGCCGAGACTGTAAATTCCAAAAAGGCAAGTCCCCCCCATCCAAAAAAAAAAAAAAAACGCTAAAGAGCATAGAGAGAAACACTGTAAACCGATGATATATGGAGGGGATAATAATCAATGTACTGAAACAAGCTATAACATTTAATTTAAAAAACATGACCTACCTAAACTTACACAGCATGAAATAATAAATTTGAGCAGACCTGTAACAAAAGAAGAAATTCATCAGGTCATCAAAAAACTCCCAATCAAAAGAAAAAAAAGTCCAGGCCCAGATGGCGTCACTAGTGAATTTTACCAAATATTCAGAGAAGAGCTGTCACTAATTCTACTCATGCTATTCCAGAATATAGAAAAACATGGAAAACTCCCTAATACATTTTATGAAGCAAGCATAATCCTCATACCAAAATGAGGAATGACACCACTAAAAAAGAAAATTATAGACCAATATCCCTCATAAACACAGATGCAAAAATTTTCAACAAAAATCCTAGCCAGTAGAATTCAACAGCATATCCAAAAAATAATACATGACAACCAAGTGGGATTCATACCTGAAATACAATGATGCTTCGATATTTTTAAAATAATCAATGCGATTCACCATATAAATAAAAAAAAAAGGAAAAGAATCACATGATCATATCAATAGATTCAGAAAAGGCATTTGACAAAAACCAACAGCCATTCCTGATAAAAACACTCAACAAAGTAGTAATTGAAGGGAAATTCCTCAGCATAATTAAAAGTACATATACAAAACCAACAACCAACATCACTCTCAACAGAGAAAAACTGATAGCATTCCCTTTGCTAACAGGAACCAGACAAGGATGTCATTTATCACCACTCTTGTTCAGTATTGGAGTCTTGATGTGGCACTGTGGGTTAATGCGCCAGACTGCAAAGCCGTTTGAACTGCAAGGTCGGCGGTTCAAGCTCACCAGCTACTCCTCGGAAACCCTGTATAGGGTCGCTATGGGTCAGAACCAACTCAACGGCACTTAACAACAACCACAACAATTCAATATTGTGCTGGAAGTCTTAGCCAGAGCTATAAGCCAAGAAAGGGAATTGTTGTCGTTAAGTGCCATCGAGTCGAGTGTTAAGTGCAGCACTCTGGCTGCACTTCTTCCAACACAGATGTGTTGATTCTTTTGGCAGCCCATGGTACTTTCAGTATTCTCCTCCAACACCATAACTCAAAGGCATCAATTCTTCTACGGTCTTCCCTATTCACTGTCCAGCTTTCACTGCATATGAAGTTACTGAAAATACCATGGCTTGGGTCAGGTGCACCTTAGTCCTCAAGGTCTTGTGCAGTAGATTTACCTAAAGCAATATGTCGTTTGATTTCTTGACTGATGCTTTCATGAGTGTTGATGGTTGATCCAAGAAGAATGAAGTCCTTGACAACTTCAGATTTTTCTCTGTTGATAAGACTGTTGTTTATTGGTCTAGTGGTGAGGATTTTTGTTTTCTTTACACTGAGATGCAATACATGGTCTTTGATCTTCATCAGTAAGTCTTTTAAGTCTCCTTCACTTTCATTCAGCAAGCAAGGTTGTATCATCTGCATATCCCAGATTGTTAATAAGTCTTCCTCCAATCCTGATGCCACATTTTTCTTCATATAACCCAGCTTCTTGTGTTATTTGCTCAGCATATAGGTTGAATAAGTATGGTGAAAGAATATAATCCTGTCGCACACCTTTCTTAATTTTAAAATGTTCAGTGTTCCCATGTTCTGTTTGAACAACTGCCTCTTGGTCCAGGTACAGATTCCTCATGGGCACAATTAAGTGTTTCAGAATACTCATACTTCGCAATGTTGTCCATAACTTGTCATGGTCCACACAATTGAAAGCCTTTGCATAGTCAATAAAGCACAGGTAAACATATTTCTGATACTCTCTGTTTTCAGACAAGATCCATCAGACACCAACAGTGATATCTCTCATTCCACATCCTCTTCTGAATCCGGCTTGAACCTTTGGAAGTTCTCTGTCAATGTATGCTTGCAAATGTTTCTGTATTACCTTTAGTAAAATTATACTCACATGGGATATAAAGATACTGTTTGATAATTTCCACATTCTGTTGGGTCACCTCTCTTTGGAATGAGCACAAATATGGATCTCTTCCAATAAGTTGGCCAGATAGTTGTCTTCCAAATTCCTTGGCAGAGATGAGTGAGTGCCTCCAGTGCCGCCTCACTTTCTTGGAAGATTTCAATTTTTATTCCATCAATTCCTTGTGCCTTGTTCTTTGCCAATTCCTTCAATGCACCTTGGACTTCTTTCAGTATCACTGGCTCTTGATCATATGCTACCTCTTGAAACAGCCAAACATCAACCATTTCCTTTTGGTACTGTGACTCTGTGTATTCTTTCCATCTTCTTTTGATAATTTATGCATCATTCAATAACTTGCTCAGAGAATCCTTCAATAACGAAAGTCGAGGCTTGAATTTTTTTCTTCAGTTTCCCCAGCTTGAGAAATGCTGAGCGTGTTCGTTCTTTCCTTTTGGTTTTCTGACTCCAGATCTTTGCACATTTTGTTGTAATGTTTGACTTTGTCTTCTTGAGCTGAACTTTGAAATTTTCAGTGCCTTTTCTGATATCCATTTTGATCTTTACCTTCTTTCTTGTCTTGTTAATGACTTTTTGCCTTTTTCCTGTATGATGGTCTTGATGTTATCTCACATTGTTGGTGAGACTGCAAAATGGTTCAACCACATTGAAAAATGGTATGGTGCTTCCTCAGAGAGTTGTAAATAGAAATACGTTATGATCCAGCAATTCCTCTATTTGGCATATATCCACAAAAAATACGAGCCAGAACATGAGTAGATAGATGCAAACCAATATTGCTATTCACAATAGCAAAAAGATGGAGACAGCCTAATTACCCATCATTGGAAGAATGGATAAACAAACTGGTATGTACACACAGTGAAATATATAACGATGAAGCTGCAAAACACAACATAAATGGATGAACCTTCAGGACATTATGATGAGTGAAATTAGTCAGTCACCAAAAGACAAATACTGCTTAAAATTATTACTGTAAAACCTTAGAAAATATTTCTACATTAAAATTAAAAATGTTTGATGGTTACCAGGGGTGGGATGGAAGGAAAAGTAAGGCATAGTTTAGGGGATAGACATATGACATCTCGGGTGATGGGTAAGGCAATATACAAGGAGGAGGAAGATATGGATGAACAAGGGAAGATAGGGGAAGACTCAGGTAGGTTTTCATGGACTAAATGAGAGAGAGGTAAGTAGTGATGTATACTCAATCTTGAAACAACCAGGGTTCTGTGATACAGGGATCAAGATATAGTCTGAATGGGAAAGGAAAGGAAATAATGTTAAGGTGCTTGACTGTCTTGTGGATATTAATTTCTCCTGCCTACTATAGTAAAATAAACAGTTAAGTGTTAATCTTTCATTCCAAGAACAGAGGACCCTAGGACCATCAAGAGGGAAGAGCATGAGCAAAATGTGGGATCCTAACCCCAAAAAATGGTGACAGCAGACATGGAAGAAGAAGTGATGGGACAAAGAGATAGAGCAGTTGAGGACTCTAGACCCATGGAATGAGAAAGGCTGCGTGCTTGCGGGCAAGATGCTGGCTTGCAAAATGTGCCTTTTGCTCATATAAATGAATATATATTTTCTATGTGTTTTGTGTACATAAAAAAATGGGAATAGAGGTAAACACTGTTAACAGATGGTACATGGAGGGGATTGTAATACTTGCACTGAAACAAAATATGATTGGTTGAGTGTAAAAGTGATGATCTACCCTGTAAACTATCACTCAACTCACAAAAGTTTTGTTTTGTTTTTTAAAGATGCACTGATAATTACTATGCGTGGTTGGAATATGAAAGTTAGAATCAAGGAGGAAAGATCAGAGACTGGAAAATAAGGCCTTGGTGATAGAAATTATGCTGGAGATTGCATGATAGAATTTTGTAAGACCATGACTTCTTCCTGCAAATACCTTTTTTCAACAACATAAACAGTGACTATGCACCACTCATCTGTTAGTTTGTCGTACTGTGGTGGCTTGTGAGTTGCCATGATTCTGAAAGCTATGCCACCAGTATTTGAAATACCAGCAGGGACACCCATGGTGGACAGGTTTCAGATGAGCTTCCAGACAAAGACAGACTAGAAAGAAAGAGTGACAAACTACTTCCAAATATTTAGTCACTGAAGACCTTATGAATAGCAGAGAAACACTGTCAGCTATAGTGCCAGAAATGAGCCCCTCAGGTTGGAAGACATTCAAAATGCGACTGGAGAAGAGCTGCCTCCTCAAAGTAAAGTTGACCGTGATGACGCAAAGAGAGTAAAGCCCGTGGGGCCTTCATTTGCTGATGGGGCACAACTCAAAATGAAGAGAAACATCCATTGAAAACCAGAACATGGAATGTACAAAGTATGAATCTGGGAAAACTGGAAGTTGTCAAAAATTAAATGGAACACATAAACATCGATATCTTAGGCATTAGTGAGCTGAAATGGACTGCTATTGGCTATTTTGAATCTGATGACCACATGCTTTACTATGCTGGAAATGACAAATTGAAGAGGGATGGTGTTGCATTCATTGTCAAAAACAACATATCCAGATCAGTCATGAGGTACAACGCTGTCTGTGATAGGATAATATCCATGTGGCTACAGGGAAGACCAATTAATACCACTATCATTAAAATTTATGCACCAACCACTAAAGCCAGTGAGGATGAAATAGAAGAATTCTACCAACTTCTTCAATCTGAAATTGAT
>NW_006409022.1:538318-560932 GCF_000296735.1 Chrysochloris asiatica | reverse complement strand
ACCCCCAACGAGATGGATTGGCCAAGTGGCAGCATCAATGGACTCAAGCGTGGCAACAGTAGTGAGGTTGGCCCAGGATCGGGAAATGTTTCGTTCTGTGGTCCATAAGGTCGCTATGAGTCAGTATTGACTCGATGGCACTTAACAACAACAACAATACATGTGGACTTCACCAGATAGAATGCACAGGAATCTGTTTTACTACAAATGTCTGAAGAGACTAGAGAGAAACTCAATATCATCAGCCAAAACAAGGCCAGGGGCAGACTGTGGAACAGATCATCAATTGCTTATATACAAGTTCAGGCTGAAGCTAAAGAAAAATTTTAAAAGTTCACAAAAGCCAAAATATGGCCTTGAATTTATCTCCCTAAATTTAGAGACCGTCTCAAGAACAAATGTGATGCATGGAACACTATTGACTGAAGACCAGAAGAGTTGGGGATGACATCAGGATCATCATACATGAAGAAAGAAAAATGTCATTAAAAAGACATCTCAATGCCAAGAAAACAAAAATCCTCACCACTGGACCAATAAACAACAAAATAAACCAAGGTGGATATCAAAAGAGACTCTTGAAATTTGCTCTTGAACATAGAGTAGCTAAAGTGACTAGAAGAAATAATGAAATAAAAAATCAGAACAGAAAATTTCAAAAGGTAGCTTTAGGAGACAAAGTAAAGTATTGTAATGAAATGTGTAAAGAACTAGAGTTAGAAAATCAAAAGGGAAGAATACACTCATCATTTCTCATGCTAAAAGTTGCAATACTAAAAGATTTCATGAGCAAAATATTGAACAATGCAAGAAACAGCAAAAGAAGATAGAAAGAATTCACAGAATCACTGTACCAAAACCATTTCAGGAAAACGTATATGATCATGAAACAATGGTATTGAAGGAAGAAGTCAAAGCTGCACTTTGTATTAGTAAAAAATAAGACTCCAGAGTTGTTGGAATACTAATTGAAATGTTTCAACAACTGATTTGGCACTGGAGGCACTCACTCATCTATGCCAAGAAAGAGATTCATATTTGTTGTCATTCCAAAGTAAGGTGACCCAACAGAATGTGGAAATTATTGAATATTATTAATATCACATTAAAAGAATAGTTACAGTAGTACATTGACAGGGAGCTTCCAGAAATTCCAACTGGATTCAGAAGAGGACACAGAACAAGGGATAGAATTGCTGACATCAGATGGATCTTGGCTGAAAGCAAAAGCAAAGAGTCAGAAACTATGGGTAACGTTGAAAAAAAATAATAAAAAAGGGAATTCCAGAACATTTAGTTGTGTTCATGAGAAACTTGTATATAGACCACAAGGAAGTTTGAACTGAATAAGGGGATACTGCATGGTTTAAAATCAGGAAAAGTATATATAAGATCTGTACGCTGATCAAGCAATCCAGGAAACTACACTATATGTAGAGGAATGTGCCATTAAGATTGGAGGAATGATGGGGTGGGGGTTACAAAGGCAAGAAATGACTGGCTTATAAGCTTTCAAGCAGAGCCTAGATCCAGAGGTCACGGAGGAAGGTAGAATCTCCACTGAGTAGTATCCAATCTGCCTGGGCAGGGCTAATGAAAGAAGATGGGGATAGTTCCCTTGTGGTACAGTGGTGAAAAATTGTTATCAGGACTGACTGCGAGGGTTGGAAATGTAAAGGTGGACGTTTTGTAGTAAAAGGAGGGGAGTGATTGACTATGCAGTCCAGGAGCCGAGGTCCCTGGAACCATCAAGGGAGAAAAGCAGAGTGTGACACCCTACCCAGAGAAGCAGAGATGGAGGCAGAGACGAGACGATGATGTGGAGAGATGCAGCAGTTGGGAACTCTAGACCCAGAGAGGGAGAGGGGCAGTGTACTGATGGGGTAGGCAGGCTTGAAAGGTGTACCCTTTGGCTGTTTGATGATGCATGGAGGGAAGTGTAATCATGGCAATGAAATGGAATACAATAGGATGAATGTAAAGCTAATGTTCTCCCATGTAAACAATCACATAATTTAAAATAAGACATTAAAAAAAAGATTGGAGGAATGCTCATCAGTAACCTTGATATACAGATATGTTACAGTGAATTTACTTGATATGGTTCTTCTATCTAGTCTTTGTAACTTTCACCAAATAATTGGGTGTTACCATGTGATTAGGGTGTATAGGACTCTGATGTGAGAATTGGTTAATTTTGCTGTCCTAATAGGTCTGAGAAGGAGCTCTGGTAGTGTAGTATTTACGAGTCGGGCTGTGAACCGCAAGGTCAGCAGTTCGAAACTACCAGCTGTTCCATGGGAGAAAGATGAGGCTTTCTGCTCCTGTAAAGATTTACAGCCTCGGAAACCCTGTACAGGGTCACTAAGAGTTGGAATCAACTCCACGGCACATAACAACAACAATAGGTCTGAGAAGAACCATTTCAGAAGCAGAAACAGAAGATCCCAAGACCATCAAGAAAAAAGAGCCACACACAGAGAATGAGATCCCTACATAGAAAAGCAGCAGCAGTAGAGGCAGGGGAATGGAAAGACAGACAGGAGGTTGACTTGCAGAATGTTCCCTTTGGGCATTTACCTACAATACTAAAGGAGCTTTGTAACACTTGCCTGAGCATGGGATAGGCCAAGTGGCCTTGTGGCTGAGAACCAGAGACTGGTGTGTCTGTGGTGCAGCTGGGAAGAGAAGCTTCTGGCTGGAGAACTGCTGTATCCTGAGTTGTTTTGGAGCCTTAATTGTTGTTGTTGTTAGGTGCAGTCGATTCAGTTCCAATTCATAACAACCTTATGCACAACAGAACAAAACACTGCCCTGTCCTGCACCATCCTTACAATCATTGTTAAGCTTGAGCCCATTTCTGCTACCACTATCCCAATTCATCTCGTTGGAGTCTTCTTCTATTTTGCTGACTCTCCACTTTATCTAGCATGATGTTCTTCCCTAGGGACTAGTCATTCCTGATAATATTTCTGAAGTATGACAAACGAAGTCTCACCAACCTGGTTTCAAACAAGCATTCTGGCTGTACTTCTTCCAATACAGATTTGTTTGTTCTTCTAGCAGTCCATGGTATTTTTAATATTCTTCTAAACACCATAATTCAAATGTAACAATAGTTATATGGTTTTCCTTGTTTATTGTCCAACTTTCACAAGTATGAGGGAGAATAAAAAATTATCTGCACTCTGGCTGTAGAATTTATTTTAGTCAACTTTTAGAAAAGACAAATACATTGCTTTTCAATACATTTTGTCCATCTGTCAACAAGCTTTCATATTCCCTTATTTTAAAATGTTTTAGGCTGAGTTGCAAGTCACGAATGCACTGTTGCCTTCACTTCTTCATCAGAGGTGAATCTTCATCCTCAAAGGGCTGCTTTCAGGGGACCAAACATGACTATAAGGAGGGTGCTTTTGTCACCTCATAACAAAGTGTTTTCAGAGTGTCAACAGTGTGGACAGAGGTGCACGAACTTGCATCGTTATGCAAGATCACAATGCCCTTGGATAGCAGTCCTCTGTGTTTAATCTCTAGTTTAGCTTCCAGGTTTTTGGTGAGCATCTCACTGCGATGAGCACTGTTGTTCATTGAACCTTTGTCCTTGTAGTGTTTCCATACAGGATTCCAGAAAACTGTAAACATCAATTTTCCAGCTGATGTTGACTTTTGAACTTTTACTTGGTCAGTTATTGAGGATGTTTCCATTCCATACTCTGCCATTTACTTTCAGGCTTGTAGTGATGAATCCAGATCTTGTTACCAGTAACAAGTTGTTTTAAAGAAACCTTTACCTTCCTTCGAGTATTGGTCCAAATTTTGTTTGTAGATGTCCAAACGCTTCTGTTTATGCTCTACCATGAGTTGTGTTGGTATCAATCTCACACAAACTTTTCAAAACCAAAGTCTGTCATGGATTATTTCATAGGCAGAGCCAAGGCTTATTTGCAAATGATTTTCCAAATAATCTTATGTCACTAGTCTATTTGACTGAATAATTTCATGTGCACACTCAATGTTGTCATCAGCCATGAATGTGGATAAGAGCTTTAACATAACCATAGTGTGGATAATTTTTGACTCACCCTCGTAAATGAGGCTATTGAAAATCCTGTGACTTGGGTCAGGCCCACCTTAGACCTCAAACTGATATCTTTGGTCTCGAACACTTTAAAGAGTTCTTGTGCAGCATATTTGTCTAATGCAAAACGTTTTATTTCTTGGCTGCTGCTTCTATGACTGTTGACAGTGGAGCCAAACAAAATGAAGTCTTTGACAACTTCAATCTTTTCTCTTTTATCATGAAGTTACTTATTGGTCCAGTGTGAGGATTTTTGTTTTCTTTACATTGAGGTGAAACCCATACTGAAGGCATTGGTCTTTGATCTTCATCAGTATATATTTTAAGTCCTCTTTGCTTTCAGCAAGCATGGTTGTATCATCAGCGTATCGCAGGTTGTTAATGAGTCTTCCTCCAATCCTGATGCTACATTCTTCTTTATATAGTCTGGTTTCTTGGATTATGTGTGCAGAGTACCAATTGAGTAAGTATGGTGAAAGAATACAACCCAGGCCTACACTTTCCTAATTTTAAACCATTTAGTGTCCCCTTGTTCTATTTGGTCTATGTACAGGTTCCTTATGAGCACAATTAAATGTTTCCAAATACTCATTCTAGTCAATGTTTTCCATAGCTTTTCATGATCCACACAGTCAAAAGCATAGACATTGAAGCACAAGTAAACATCTTTCTGGTATTCTCTGCTTTAAGCCAAGATTCATTTGATGTCATCAACAACATCCCTCATTCCATGTTCTCATCTGAATCCAGCTTAAACCTCTGGCAGTTCCCTGTCAATGTAGTGTTGCAATATTTTTTTAATTGCCTTTAGCAAAATTTTACTTGCATGTGATATTAATGATATTGTCCGATGATTTTCACATTCCAGCAGGTCACCTCTCTTTGGAATGGGCACAAATATGGATTACTTCCAATCAGTTGGTCAGCTAGCTGTCTTCCAAATATCTTGGCATGAGTGAGTGCCCTCAGGGTTGCCTCAGTTTTTTGAAAGATTTCAATTTGTATTCCATCAATTCCAGAAAACCTGGTTTTTGTCAATGTCTTCAGTGCACCTTGGACTTCTTTCTTCAGTACCAGTACCAGTCATATGATCATATGATATCTCTTGTTATGGTTGAACATCAGCCATTTCTCTTTGGTACAGTGATTATGTGTATTCCTTCCATCTTTGTTTGATACATTATGTCCCATTCAATATTTTGCCCATATAATCCTTCAATATTGCAAGTTGAGGCTTGAAATTGTTCTTTAGTTACTTCAGCTTGAGAAATGCTGAGTGTGTTCTTCCCTTTTGTTTTCTAACACCAGGTCTTTGCACATTTCATTATAATCCTTTACTTTGTCTTTTGGAGCTACCCTTTGAAATTTTTGTTCAGCTCTTTACCTCCTCAGTTTTTCCACTTGCTTTAGCATCTCTACACTGCAGAGCAAGTTTCAGAATCTCTTCTGACATCCATTTTGGTCTTTCCCTTCTTACTTATCTTCTTAATGACCTTTCTTCTGTATGATTTTCTTGATGTCATCCCTTGATGACATTTCTTCTGTATGATTTTCTTGATGTCATCCCTTCTTGTTTTCTGTCATTAGTGTCTAATCTTGAGATGCTCTCTAAATTCAGGTGGGATATGTTTAAAGTCATATTTTGGCTCTCATGGACTTGTTTTTATTTTCTTCAGCTTCAGTCTGTACTTGCATATGAGCAATTGATGGTCTGTTTCATAGTCTGCCCTTGGCTGATGATATGAAGCTTTTCTACTGTCTCTTCCCACAAATGTAGTCAATTTAGTTTCTTTGTATGTCATCTGGTGAGGTCCAGTTGAATAGCCATCCTTTTTGTTATTTTTTAAAAGGTATTTGCAATATACAAATTTTGGTCTTGCAAAATTCTATCATGTGATCTCCTGCATCATTCCTATCACCAAGGCCATTATTTTCCAACTACTAAGCCTTCCTCTTTGATTCCTACCTTTTCATTCCAATTGCCAGTAGCTATCAATACATTTTGATTGGTCAATTTCAGGATGAATATATTGGTAGAATTCTTCAATTTCATCATCACTGGCTTTAGTGGTTGGTGCATAAATTAGAATAATATTGGTATTAACTCATCTTCTTTGTAAGTGTATGGATATTATCCTATCACTAGACAGCATTATACTTCAAGAGATATCTTGAAGTGTTCTTTTTTATAATAAATGCAATGCCGTTCATCTTCAATTTGTCAATCCTGGCATAGTAAAATATATGACTGTCAGATTCAAAATGACTAATACCATTCCATTTCAGCTAGTATATTTCAGGTAGCATAAGCCTAGTATATTAATGTTTATGTGTTCCATTTTATTTTTGACAATTTCCAGTTTTCCTAGATTCATATTTTGTACATTCCATGTTAGGATTACTAATGGATGTTTACAGCTGTTTCTCCACATTTTGAGTTGTGCCCCATGAGCAAATTAAGGTTCCAAAATCTTACTCCATTCTTGTCATCACAGTCAATTCTACTTGGAGGAGGCAGCTCTTCCCAGTCACATTTTGAGTGCCTTGCAACTTGAGGGGCTCATCTTCCGGCACTCTATCTGACAGTATTTTGGTGATATTCATCATGTTTCAGTATTCAACATTCTGGTGCCATCTGACAGCGTTCCACTGTTATCCATAAGGTTTCCAGAGGCTAAACATTTAGAAGTAGTCTGCCTCTCCTTCTTCCTAGTCTGCCTTGGTCTGAAAGTTCAGCTGAAACCTGTCCACTATGGGTGTTCCCTACTGGTATTTAAAATTCTGGGGGCATAGCTTCTAGCATCATAGCAATATGCAAATGACCACAGTCTGACTAAATGACAGACTGTTAATTTCTCAAATAAACTCCATGATAGTGAGTTTTGTCTTTGAATTCTATGTGGCCTTTGTAACAGACTATAAAACCTCGAAAAGAAGTAGGGAGTGCTCAGAATAGACAGCAATCAATTCATACCTATCGATAATTATACTGAATGTAAATGGATTAAAAGCACCAGTCAAGAGATAGAGAAACCAGAGTGGATAAAAAAAACAGGACCCTTCAATATACTGTCTACAAGAGATACATCAATATATGGAGACAGCCTAAATGTCCATCAACAGAAGAATGGTTAAACAAACTTTGGTACATACACACAATGGAATACTAAGCAACGTTGAATCTGCAAAAGACCTCATAACATGGATGATCCCGGAGGACATCATGCTGAGTGAAATTAGCCAATCACAAAAGGACAAAAAACCAATGTTGTAAAAAGTTTTTAAAAGGTTTTCTTGATAAAAGAAACAACCTATTATGATTATGGGGTATGAAGAGGGGAGGGGAAATTATTCACGGACTAAAGGGTAGACACATGTTAACTTGAGTGACAGGGCAGGAAATATACAACAAGATAGCAGAGAAAAGATGAAGGTAACAAAAGACACAGGGAAGAATGCAATGTTAAAGTGAATAGAGGTAAATGCTGTTAACTGTTGGTACATGGAAGGGATTGCAATCATTGTAATGATGCAAAGTACATGATTTGTTTAATGTAAAACTGATGACCAGCTCTATAAACCTTCACTCAATTCAAAATAAAAGTTAAAAAACAAAGACAGTGCTCTGACACTCAATCCAGTGTTCCAGAAATATTCTTGCTTACTACCAATGGAAAGGATGATAACCTCTTCTTTCTACTAGAAAAGAGCTTAAAATGTTATTAAACGTTCCAGCAAACTTAGGGTAGTTATCAAACATATGGAATGAATCAAGTACAGCCACGTGTATTCCAACTAGAGACTCTTCCTGCTTTTAGCATTAATTTTGCCTCCCTTGACATCAGAGATGCTGGATTACAACCACCTCAGGCAAATATTTGTGGTGTTTGGCTCTTTCAGCCTGCTGCAAGCAGTTGGCAAGAAGCAACACATAAAGCACAGAACACAGACAATCCCAATCCTTTCAGAAACAGCAGAGAACAACTGAAAACTAGCTCCCTCGGGGTTCTGCAAGAGGCAGCTAATACATCTGGCAAGGGAAGCCAGCCAGATTTCTCCACCTCTGAGAGTGGATAACAGAGTGGCTAAGCCTCTTAAAAGAATTCTGATGAGTGGAGCTGGTGGGAACCCACATATACAGGTAGGGATAGGCTGGTAGGTGAGCTTACTTCCTTAGATCATGTTGAACTTGATTCATGCATGTGAAAAAGCAAGGACTCGCTTGATGTCTTCAGCATTCCAGTACCTCCACGACCCTCACAATCCAGGAAAATCCTAGAAACAATATATAGGATAGTATCTGAACAGTTGTCACAGTTTTGGGGGAAAATTACAACTAGGATGTTCAGTTTAACTCTGTCGTTGCAAAAGAAATTACACCCTCTTTTCACTTACTGACACAGTTAGGTTCCAAAGACTAGTTTGTTATGAAAAAGTGGCATTATGCAAAAATGGAAGAGGACCACACCAGACTGTGGATCATGACTACATCATTACATAACTGCCAGATTTCATCTGAGAATCATGGCCCAGTCAAATCGACACATAACCTTAACTATCACAGCCACGGTTACACTCACCTTTCACCTCAGTGATCATTACTGTCAGCCATGCATCATTAATGCTCAAATTTGTCTGGTAGATTTTTTTTTTTATTGCCATAAATGTGAAATGTCAGATAATGAGACAGTTGCTAAGTGAAGAGAAGGTGTATTCAGGATCATAGAATTAATTCATCTGTCCAGAAATGATCACTTGAGAATTAGACTGGTTCTGAAATTAATAAGTTCAAAGTTGGGGAAATGAAAAAGAAAAGAAGAAAGCTCTTTCCTTCTTTGGTTATGTTGTTGTTGTTGTTGTTGTTGTTAGGAGCCGCCGAGTCGGTACCGAATCATACTGACTTTATGTACAAAAGAACGGAATACTGCCTGGTCCTGCAAGAGCCTCAAAATTACTGCTACACTTGAGCCCACTGCTACTGCCAACGTGCCAATCCATGTCATTGGGGGTGTTCCTATTTTTCACTGACCCTCTACCAAGCACAATGTCCTTTTCCAGGGACTGGTCCTTTTGATAACATGCCCCCAGTATGAGAGATGAAGTCTCGTCATCCTGGCTTCTAAGGAGCACTCTGGCTTTACTTCCTCCAGCACAGATCTGTTTGTTCTTCTGGCAGTCCATGGGACTTTTAATATCCTTCTTCCATACCATAAAGGAGCTCTGGTCGTATCGTGGTTATGAATCAGGTTGCAAACCGCAAGGTTACCAGTTCAAAACTATCAGCTATTCCACAGGAGAAAGATGAGGCTTTCTGCTCCCGAAAAGATTTACAGCCTCGGAAACCCTGTACAGAGTTGCTATGAGTCGGAACCGACTCCATGACACATAACCACCACCATACCATATGTAGGACTCCTGGTGTGGTGCTGTGGGTTAATACGCCAGACTGCAAAGCCATTTGAACTGCAAGGTCGGCGGTTCAAGCTCACCAGCTTCTCCTTGGAAACCCTATACAAGGTTGCTATGGGTCGAAATTGACTCAATGGCACTTAACAACAACAACCATACCATATGTGGCACTGTGGGTTAATGCGCAGGACCACAAAGTCAGTTTGAACTGCAAGGTTAGTGGTTTAAGCTCAATAATCACTCCTCGGAAACTCTATACAGTGTCACTATGGGTCAGAACCGACTCAAAGGCACTTTACAGCAACAAAAACAACAAATCATTACTCAAATGTATAAATTCTTCTATGGTCTTCTTTATTCATTGTCCAACCTTCACATGCATATGTGGCTATTGAAAATACCGTGACTTGGGTCAGGCACAGCTTAGTTCTCAAACTGATATATCTGCTCTTGGACACTTTAAAGAGGGCTTGTACAATAAATTTGCTTAATACAATATGTTGTTTTATTTCTTGACTGCTGGTTCCATGAGTGTTGATGGTTGATCTGAGCAAAATGAAGTCTCTGACAACTTCAATCGTTTCTCCATCTATCATGAAGTTTTATTGGTCCAGTAGTAAGGATTTTTGTTTCCTTACATTGAGGTGTAATGTAACCCATATACCTATTTCAATTTACATTACATCAATTCCTGGAGCTTCGCTCTTTGTCAATGTCTTCAGTGCACCTTGGACTTTTTTTTTTTTTTCCTCAAGTTTTTATTGTGAATTGAGTGGTAGTTTACATGGGAGAACATCAGTTTTGCACTCATCTTGTCATATTTTGTTGCATTACAATGATTACTATCCCCTCCATACATCGTCATTTAACAATATTTGCTTCTATTCCCTCTTTTTTTTAAGGTACACAAAAACACTCAGGAATATATAATAATTTAAACAACCAAAGGGCACATTATGCAAGCCTGCCTCCTGGCCACCAGCACTTAGTCCCTCTCTTTCCATGAGTCCAGAGTCCTCAGGCACTCCCTCTCTCCATGTCCTCATCTCTGTCTCCATCTCTGGTGTTGCTGCTTCTCTGAATAGGATCCTTCATTCCGCTTGTGCTCTTCTCCCTTGATGGTCCTAGGGTCCTCTGTTCTGAACTGTAAGATTAACTACTCCCCTGTTTTTGTTACAAAATTTCTACCTTTACAGTTGTGACAGTCGCAATTAGTCATGAAAACAATTACTCACTATTGAATCATAAGAATCTTATCCCCACCCCTTTTCACTAGACCCACCATGGGTGAACCTGCTGGTATTTAAAATACTAATGGCACAGCCTTTAGCATCACAGCAACATGCAAGCCATCACAGTGCAACAAACTGACAGATGAATCATGATCTTTTGCTATAGGATCTGTCATCTTTTCCAATTTCTTAAATCTATGATTCTATACCTGCCTCTTATACCTTGCTTTCTTTTTCTTCCTCTAGTCTTTCTTCCCCCTGCCCTTGTGTCTTCTCTTAGACTCAGCATGCTTTGAGTGCAATGCCATCATCCTGTCCTAGGCCCAGGCCAGCGGCTTTGATAGTCAGATGAGTTCTGTAGACTGTACCTCTCTCTCACAGCAGGCCATGGGGAAGTAAAGGGCAGTGCTGTTTTAGCATATCCCACACACCTGACAGGATATTAGGAATCATTCAGCCTACCTTGTGCCAAGTGCAGCCCCCTTGCTGCCCCTTTGGCAAGGTGCATGCAACAGTCCTGCAGCCCCTAGGCCAGAAAAAAAAAAATAATAATAATAAGAAGAAGAAGAAGAAGAAGAAGAAGAAACAAAAACAGAAAAAAAAAACAAGACAATCCTCTTAAACAGCAGACGCAGCTGGGCAGCTATCTTCTCCATGTCCATCCTGACCTTACATGCCTCCACCTTGGTCCCATTCTAATTGGACTGGCAGACCAGTGAAGAAAAGGTCATTTTAACCATCTCTGTCATACTTGCCATGGGCACTGAGTCTCACAAATCCCATGAATCTCAGCAGAAGATGTATTAAACCTTCTCCTTTCCTGTTTGAAGTTTTTGAACTGTCAGCCCCTCCTCTGCAAGGAGCTAATTTTATGCATTTTTCCTTCCTGCTAATCGAAGTTTATTCCTCAACTCCCCAGCCTGCTATTTTGGCTCTGTCAATACCCTGCTAGGGTGTTGAAAATTTTAGAGATAGCACATGGGATGGTATCTAAATGAATGATAATCTCCTTCTGCTCACCTCCCCTTTCTTTTCTTATGCCTTTCCTCCCTCTTTTACTTTCAATTCTCTAAATTCTTCTCCCTGCTTTCCTTCCCCTTTCTTTACCTTTCCTGCCTTTTCTGAATCCCTTCCCCCATCATAATTATGACACATTGAGGGTTTTACATGAACAAGACAGAACAATCCCTCCGTGAACAGGATCCAGGGGCTGAAGTGTCTCCTTATGACCTTGGCCATTTTACACAACCAATTTTCAAAGAAGATGGATTAATCAAGGTTGATTTGAAACTGCTGCCCTCTGTCAGAATCTCTGTAGATGATCTTCCCACTGCAACAATTTTCTATTTTAACACTGAGGCTTTCAGAGATGAGGATGTTAAAACAGTCGAGTGCTCTTTGCTTCCCTCCAGCCACCAAAAAGCAATTTTCGCTAATGCTAGTGAAGATTACATTAAAATGGTGCAAAGACTGACCTCATTTTTTTTTTTTTTTTGGTCAGCTAGTGCTCAGCAGGGCTGTGAAGGTGCTCTCTCGCTCTCTCTCACCAGTTCCATCTACCAAGGCTGACATGAAATGTTAAAAGTTAACATTTTAAATGTTGAAAATCCAGTTGGTGGAAAGGAGGATATTCTCTTTGGATCACTATAGTTTATTAACATTGGTTGATTCACAAAATCTCTGTGACTCCATCTCTCAAAAGGCATTGTTCACACTTCTTAGAATACTGTCTAGCTCCCTTGCCCCCTTCTCCCCATGCCATCGTTTCAGATCTTTAGGAGGGCTTATCTAAATGTATGCAACGTTTAAATTGTTGATAAATGTGAGGGTGGAGGTAGGGATAGTTACATCTGTGAATTTGAAAAGGCTTCCCAAATGAATTATCTGATAGATTCAAAATGTCCAGCCTTCCAGTACTGCAACTTGACTTCTTTAATTTAAAGCATAGAGTGTGAATTTACATGCCACATACATTCCCCAGTCATTGTCAGGTAGATGCCATTACGATACCTAGTTATATACACACTCACTTTCAAAATCCCAAAACATTTCACTTGCACATTGCATTCTTAAGTAAAACAATTATCCTTGGCAATAGAAGTGGCAACAGAACTATAATGCATTGATTTGCTACTAGATCTTCTGTCATCTTATGTTCTTAGACAGGAATGCCTGAAAATGACATCCACATGTTTCTAGTCAAAAAAGCCATATGGGTACATTTTATTCATAGAGAAAAAATTCCCCTGCCTTTTCAAACTACTTAAAACCAGTCGCCATTAAAGCAATTCCAACTCATGGAGATCCCATGTATGTCTGAGGAGAATTGTGTTCCATGGGGTTTTCAATAACTGATTTTTCAGAAATAGATCATCAGGACTTTCTTCTGAAGTGCCTCTGGGTGAATTTGAGTATGTTAACTGTTGGTTCCACCCAGAGACTCCTAAACAGCTACTTGAGCTCCCAGAAGACTGTCATCCAATTGGATCTCCATTTGCTTGCAAAATCTTCTCTATTTAAAATTAGCAGTGGGCGACTTGATCATTGGTTCTGATCCTAGACTCTGCAAATTCAACATGCCAAATGGGTTATGTACAATGCACAGTTGGCGCTTTTCTGGACAGGAAAGACAAATCACTACTCTTACCCCAAGCATTGACCTTGGTACCTATATTGTAACCCTCCCCGTGGTATCTCCCTAGCTTCACTCTTCATTGTCTGTATGTTCTTTAATTTTCCTGTACAGGCATACCTTTTATACAAATTGAAGGTTTCTGGCAACCCTGCATCAAGCAAGTCTATTGGCAGGTCCATTTTACCAACAGCATGTGCTCACTTCTTGTCCCTGTGTCATATTTGGTAATTCTCACACTGTTTCAAACTTTTTCATAATGCTACTGCCCATTTAATACAGTAAAATGTAAACATAAATCTTACATGTACTGGAAAACCAAAAATTTCATAGTTTGCTTTATTGCAATACTTTTTGCAGTGGTCTGGAACAGGACCTGCAGTATCTCTGAGATTTGCCTGTATTCATTTACTCACTCAAGTTTTATAGAATGCTTACTATTTGCTAGTCTACTACTGACTAGGTGCTAATGAGAAAACAGCAATGAACAAGGCAGACAGCTCATCATCACCCCTTGATCTGGTCCTGTCTTTTACTAAGTCATGTCTTTTATTCAGTCATGATTTCTGAAACTCACATCACAGAAATCTGATGCTCAGCTTGTTCATTAGTGTCCATTATGTTCTCTAACACTGCCAAGTATATCGCTAGATTTATATAGTGTGGAGCTTTGCACATAGTATGGGGCTTTGCACATTCAAATTAGTAGTATGGTCATATCACTCTAAAATCATGGAAATTAGATTTGTAAGTAGAATCAAGATACAGATATCATTCAAACCCTGTATCTACCAAGGTCCCAACAGGAAATAGATGGCATATTCAAAATGAGTATTGGGGGGAAGGAGTTTTTAAAATGTATTATTTATAAAAGTACGGGCAGGGTGTCTTTGTTTGTAAGGTGTGTCTCTTATAGACAGCATAATGAAAGATACCGTTTTCTTATCCATTCTGCTATTCTCTGTCCCTTGACCTGTACAATTAATCCATTTACAGTCAGTGTAATTATTGATAAGTATAGAATAATAATTTCTGCAACTTGCATTATGTTTTTTTGTGGTGCTGTTGGTTTCTTTGTTCCACATAATTTTCTATAGAGTTCATTTCTTTGTGTGTTTTTCCTTTATTTTCTTTATTTCTGTTGTGTTAACTTTTTCTAAATCTTTCTAATTTTCCTCTTTTGTATTTTTATGTGAAGGTGTATTAAATTTTTCTGAAGTTACCCTGCAATTTATTTCTTTCCCCATTTAAAGCAGTCTGTTTTATCTTGAAATCTACTTGACCTTCCTTGCCATTTAGAAACTTTGTAACTACATTCTGCCCTCTTTTTAATTTGTAATTGATTTCATTATAAATTGATATCTCTGGTTCCCTATTTTTAGTCTTGTCGTTTGTTTTAGTTTTAAATACTTATATATCTGGCTTGAGATCTGGGTGATGTTGCCATGTGTGCAGATATCAGATGGTCTGCTGCTGATCGTTCTCAGTTCAAAGAACAATTTTTAGTATGTTTTATAAAGCTGATCTGGTTACTACAAATTCCTTTCATTTCTTTTTATCTAGAAATGTCCCAAATTTGCATTTTTATTGCTGTATTTCTTGGTTAGGAAATTTTTTTCTAACGCCTTCTTGCCTGCATGGTTTCTGCTGAGAAATCAGAGCTTAGTCTTATTGGTTCTCCTTTGTAGGTGACTTTTTGGTTTTCTCAAGCTGCTCTCAAGATTCTTTCCTTGTCTTTGGTTTTTGAAAGTTTGATTATGATATATCTTGGTGATTTTCTTTTGGGATCCATTCAGCTTTTTGAATGCTTGTCGTCTTGTTTTCTATGATGTTAGGGAAGTTTTCTTCCAACAACAGTTCAACAATTTTCTCTTTGCTTTTTGTTGTCTCTTCTGTTCTGGAATTTTGACCACCTGTGAGTTATTCCTCTTCATGAAGTTGCACACAAAATATTAGAGTTTCCTCAGATTTTTTCATTCTCTTTTTCTGAATTTCTTCTAGAATACTAGCATTGAGATATTTATCTTCAGGCTTCCACTGATTCAAATCTACTCCTTTGCCCTTACAATGTATTGTCCACTTCTGAAATTTTAGAATTAATCTTCTGGATTTTTGCTTGATGGCTTTGTATTGTTTCAAAAATTTCATTTATATTACCAATTTGTTTTTGCAATGTTTTTTTTTTCTGAATTCTTCTAAGGTTTTTTTTTTTTTTTTTCTTTTTCTGTGTTTTCCTCGCTTTTTCAATCTTTGTGCCAATATATTCAAGGTACCTAAGTACCATTTAAAAAAAAAAAATTCTTTCTCAGGTAGTTCTAATACCTTATGTTCCTCTGCAACATTTTTTTTTCTGGCTCTGCATCTTGGTCATTTGTTTTAGCCACACTCTCTTGTTTCTACATGTGAACTAAAATTTTCTGTTGTCTCCAAGACATTATGGTGTCATTGTATTTGTAGTTAACTGATGATTGTAGACTAGTGCCTCATCAACTGTGTCGTGATGGGCATGATTAGAAATTGGATGCATGTGCACTGTTCTCCATTTACCAGTCATGCAGTTCAGTTTAGGGTGGGTTTGGCTGGTGTTGGTTAGCCTTTATTGTTGATTGGGTGGTATTAGATCTGGCTTTGACTTTTGCCCAGTGGGTAGACCCACTGAGGGTATGGTTGTTGCTGTCACTTGTCAGGTGGGGCAAGAGGAGAACACACACACAAGAAAATAAAACAAAAATAAGCATACAACAGCAGAAACAGAAAATAATGTGAGAAAAACAAAAACAGAAAGTAACAAGAAAAAAAAGAATATAGCTAAAAAGAGAAAAGAGGGACAGGAAAATAAAGTTGCATAAGTGAAAAATAAGAAGGAAGATGAAGAAAATAAATTTAAAAAGCATTAACAAAACCACGAAGATGGAAGATGAAAAGAGACTAGAGAGTAGTAAAACACACACACACACACAAGAAGAAAGAAAAAAATTTTTTTTTTCCTCTTGAGTTTTTTTACTACTCTCTAGTCAGTAGTTTAGAGGTTACGAAATCAGCTGCTAATCTCACGGTCAGTAGTTCAAAACTACTAGCTATTCTGTGGGAGAAAGATGAGGTTTTCTGCTCCCATAAAGATTTGCAGCCTTGGAAACCCTATGCAGGGTCGCTATGAGTTGGAACCGACTCCACAGCACATAAACAACAACAGCAGTCTCTTTTAGGAGTCCTGGTATGGAGCTGTGGGTTAATGCATCAGACGGTAAAGCCGTTTGAACTGCAACGTCGGCAACTCAAGCTCCCCAGCTACTCCTCGGAAAACCTATACATGGTCGCTATGGGTCAGAATTGACTCGACAGCACTTAACAACAAGTCTCTTTTAGTCTTTTAAAGGGGGAATGAGACACAAAAGATAAGAAAAAAATGAAATTGGAGATAAGAAGGTTGAAAATCAAGGGGAAGGAAAGAGAGAAAGAAGGGGAGAAAGAATAAACAAAAACAATGAAACAATGAAAGGAAAATAAAAACAGTTCAGATGTTGGACTCAGAGAGGAGAAAACTCTGGGAGGCTCTTGCCATCCAAGAAGCTCACAAGGTGGGTGCGGGAGGGATGTGACAACAGAGTTCCTGGCCCGTGATGGCGTTCCTATGTTGTTGTTATGTGCCGTGGAGTCGATTCCGACTCATAGCGACCCTGTACAGGGTTTCCAAGGCTGTAAATCTTTACGGGAGCAGAAAGCCTCATCTTCCTCCCGTGGAACAGCTGGTAGTTTCGAACTGCTGACCTTGCGGTTCGCAGCCTAATTAGTAACCACTACGCTACCATAGCTCCTTGGAGTTCCTCTCGGTCTAGCTATTATCTATGTTCAAGGCACTCAGTTTGGAAGTAGCGCTAGAAGATACTTGATGGAGCTGGTTGCAGTGTCTGTTAGGACCACAGGGAAGCTGGGGGCAATGTGGCTAGTTTTGTGGCTCCTGCTAATCTAATGCTGGTCTGACTACTTTGTGATTTCCGTACGTCTGGAGAAGAGCTGCCTGAATCCAGGCACCAATGCAATTCAGCCAGCACCAGTCTTACACTGCTGAGATTCACAACTGTGAGACTATGAACTTCCAGAGAGTGGGGTCTGTGCTGGGGGCACATGAGGGTAGGACCAACTAACTATACTTCTGCTCACCAGGGGAGCATGCAGTACAAGAAGAAATCACACATTTCCCATCACCAGTCACTGGTGTGAATCTGCGCTGCCAGGCCACAGTCTGTCTCCAAAGCTGCTCAAAAAAGCTCAAGATGGCCACACCATGTCTGGCCATCAGACTGTTTACCAGTCTATCTGTCTTTCACCACTCCAGCTCAGCTTCTCCTCACAGTAAATATTCAGTGCACTTCTCTAACCTTTCCTCTGAAGCTCAACGCTCCAGGATTATCATCTGTGTCTATTTCATTTGGTCTCCTGTACCTGTGTTGTTAAGAGACTGCGTAGCATGTTTACCTAGTTCGTCATCTTACTGGAAGTCTATTACTGAATATTTTGATCAAAGATTTCATATAAGAATCCTGATCAAAAGGGGGGAAATGTAGAACAAAATGGTTAATTCTCATGGACTCTAGACTTTTTAGAGCCATGGAGGCTGGATGAATGCCTGAAACTATTACTATAAGATAGTCTTTAATCTTTAAACCAAAAATACTCTCTAAAGTCTTTGTAAATGTAAAAAGGTCTGTTTTGAGCATTTCTCTCTTAATAACTATCTCTATGGAATCAAACTGACAACTATATTAGAAAGATCAGATTAATTTATGTTAAGGTAGTAAGAACAATTCAGTAAAGGAGGTGAGAATGGTTGCACAACTCAAAGAATATAATAAATATCACTAAATCATATACACAGAAACTGTTGGGTTGGTGTATGATTTGCTGTGTATATTCTCAACAACAACAACAAAATAAATAAAATTTAGGGAAATTTGCAGAAAATACCATGGCTTAGGTTGTGCTGCACCTTAGTCATTGAAGTGAAATCTTGCTTTTTAAAACTTTAATGAGGTCTTTTGCAGTAGATTTGCCCAATGCAATATGCCATATGATTTTTGACTGCTGCTTCTGTGGACCAACATGTTCTAATATATTTTAATCTTACTCAGAGCAAAAGTCCTAGTCTTTACAATGAATGACCCTTCCTTGTTAATTGCCATCCAAGTCAGTTCCAACTCATAGAAATCCTGAATAGGGTTTCTGAGGAGTGGCTGGTGGGTTTGAATTGCTGACCTTTTGGCTAGTAGTAGTAATAGTAGTAGTTGTTGTTGTTGTTATGTGCCGTGGAGTCGGTTCCGACTCATAGCGACCCTGTACAGGGTTTCCAAGGCTATAAATCTTTACGGGGGCAGAAAGCCTCATCTGTCTCCTGTGGAATAGCTGGTAGTTTCGAACTGCTGACCTTGTGATTCGCAGCCCGATTCGTAACCACTATGATACCAAAGCTCCAGTGTTTATCCTACAGCATGATACCATGACTCCTACAATGGCCTAAAAGGTCCTGAATGACTTGCATACCACTACCACTGATGATCTTTATGCTCTCATCTTCTACCATTTCCCCCCTTACTCACTTCCCTTCAGCCACACTAGCCTCCTTGCTATTCCTAGAACATACCAAGTACATTTCTGACTTGGACTCATTGTCTAGCTGTTTCCTCTGCCAATAATACGGTTTCTTGGCTCAGCTAGCAGTCAATTGCAGGTCTTCCTTAATTTTCCTTTTCTCTGTGAAGCTGTCTTTGACCACCTTAATTCAAATTATATTATACACCATCCTAGAGTTCTCTGTCTCCCTTCCTTAGTTTGTTTTTCTCCAATGTATTTATCAGTATTTCAACATACTATATATTTTTCTTAGTTGTCTTAGTTATTGTCTGTATTCCCTAGTAAAATATAAAATTCATGAGAGTAAAAATAAAATTCTTTGGGACATCAAATATATTTACAGGGTTTGTAACAGTGCCCTGGCACATGATACACAGTAAATATTGTGGGATGACCAAATTCACTTAGCAGTGAATCCTAGTCCAGACTATTGATTAGAATCACCTGGGTGGAAAGGTAGGATTTTTTTTGTTGTTGTTTTTTGCTTTTTTGTAACTTACTGAGATGAAATAAAAGGAATCCTGGTGGTGCTGTGAGTTAACTATTGGACTGCTAACCATAAGGTCATCTGTTCAAACATAACAGTCACTCTGCAGGAAAAAGATGAGGCTGTTTGTTCACATAAATATTTATAGCTATGTCTTGGAAACCCTAGAGAGCAGTTTTGCTCTACTTTATGGGGTCACTATGAATCAGAATTGACTCTAAGGCAGTGGTTTGGGTGGGACCAAATAAATTAGAATTCCCCAGGTGATCCTAATGTACAGCCAGCATTAAGAACTCCTGGTTCAAAAACCAGCAATTCCTGGAACTCCTATGCAAAGGAAATCTCTAGCGAGCTTCTTGGTCTAATAAATGTTGAATAAAAGAATCTGGATGAAATGAGGTTCAAATGATCATCAAGGGAAAAAAGAGCGTGGGAAGTCAGATGGATATTTTTGCCTAAGAGTGTCTATGCTTCCATGAGATCAAGCTGGGTCCAGGAGCTGGCTCTCAGCTTTAAAGGCTCAAAAACTATTTAGTCAGCCCACCTGGGGTTGGTGTCTTAGTTATGGTATATATATAACAAAACAAATGGCATCTCTACAGTTTTTACATGGACAATTCAGTGATGTTAATTCTATCCTTCAGGTTGTGCATCCTTCTCAATGATTAACTCCATTAACCAAACCACAAGAGATTGATAACAATCTTTATCATTATGTAGTTACATGAATAATTTCTTTTAGAAAGATCAGCTCTAGGCTGGCCACTCTGAGGTGGTAGTTAAAGATGTCCCAAATGTCCAACTTTTCCAGCATGTTATACCACTCCATAATCCCTGATATCAATCACCACTCCCGCCCTCTCTCATTTCCCAGGGTTCAACAATATGCTACAATGTCTCACAGAACTCACAATTGTCAAGGAAATGGCTCACACGATTGTAGCAAATCCAAAAGTCATAGTTCAGAGGTTAAGTCTGGAAGATTCTCCTCACTCACGTAGTCTCAGGAGCTGAGGAACCCCAGTTGACAGGGCAGCCTGTTGATGCATGAGGCTGGAGCAGTTGGTGAATCAAGTCAGGTAATAGGCCACAATTCCCCACAAACTATAGGTCAGATGTGATGAGCCAGATGAAAGAGAGAGAACTTTGTCAAAACTCAGATCATACCCCCAAGGAAAACTAAGGGTGGTAACTTGAGACACACCCTTAGTAAAGTGGGGGCATCCATAATCCATCCTTCCACCTTAATCCTTACTCCTTACTGTTGTTATTGTTAAGTGCCCTCTAGTCAGTTCTAACCACAGCGACCCTATATAGGGTTTCCAAGAAGCAGCTAGTGGGTCTGAACCACTAACTTGTGGTTAGAAGTCCATTGCTTATCCTATAGTGCCACACCAGGACTCCCTTACTACCTAGTCCCACCTTAATTCTTACTTACTCCTTTGTTGTTGTTAAGTGCCACCGACTCAGTTCTAACTCATAGTGAGCCTGTATGAGGTTTCTGAGGAGTGGCTGGTGAGTTTGAACCACCAACGTTATGGTTCAAACTGACCTTGTGGCCCAGTGCTTATCCTATGGCATGTTAAGTGCCCTCAACCCTGTATAGGGTTTCTGAGGATCCCACCTTAACAAATCAAAATGGGTCCATAATCACAAACGTTGTCGTGCCATCAAGTTGGTTCCAACTCATAGCAACCCTGTATAAGGTTTCTGAGGAGCTGCTGTGAAGTATGAACTGCCACTGCCCGGTCCTGAGTCATCCTCACAATTGTTATGTTTAAGCCCATTGTTGCTGGTACTGTGTCAGTCCATCTCATTGGGGGGTCGTCCTCATTTTTGCTGACCCTCCCTTTACCAAGCTTGATGTCCTCCTCCAAGGATTGATCCCTCTTGACATGTCCAAAGTACATGAGATGAAGTCTTGCCATCCTCACTTCTAAGGGGCATTCTGGCTGTACTTTTTTCAAGACAGGTTGGTTTTTTGTTCTGGCAATCCATGGTACGTTCAATATTCCTCACCAACACCATAAGTAAAATACATCGATTCTTCTATCGTCTCCCTTATTCATTGTCCAACTTTCACATGCATATGAAGCAATTGAAAATACCTTGTCTTGGGTCAGGTGCACCTTAGTCCTCAAACTAACATCTTTGCTTTTTAACACTTTAAAGAGGTCTTTTGCATCAGATTTGCCTAATGTAATACATAGTCCTTTGATTTCTTTTGTGTGTGTGTGTGGTTTTTATTATGGATTGAGTGAAAGTTTACAGGACAGACCATCACTTTTACATACAACAAATCATACACCTTGTTTCATTACAATGATTATAATCCCCTCCATGTACCATCAGTTAACAGTATTACTCTCTATTCACTTTAGGTCCTTTTTTAAAAAAAAAAAAAAACACTCAGACATATGTAATAATTTACACTACCAAAGGGCACATTCTGCAAGCCTGCCTCCTGGCTGCCAGGTTAGTCCCTCTTTTCCCATGAATCTAGAGTCCTCAGCTGCTTCCTCTCTCCATGCCCCTATCTCTGCCTCCATATCTGGTATCGCTGCTTCTCTGGATAAGGTCTTGCATTCTGCTTGTGCTCTTCTCCCTTGATGGTCCTAGAGTCCTTAGTTTCTAGAATGTAAGATTGGCTACTCCCTCGTTTTTGTTACAAGATTTCTACCTTTACAATTGTGACAGTCACAATTTGTCATGATAACTATTATTGACTATTGAATCATAAGAATCTTATCGCCAGGAATGGGACCGGCACTTCCCGGACCAGGCAGCTCTGGTAGGGCTCCGGGGAAAAGGGGTGGAATCACACATACGAAGCCTTTGTCTAGCAGACAGACAGCCATTGAACAAACATAAGATCTTATATTTCAACATTCTGAACTCGTTTTCTTAAAAGATCAAATTGCTGAGGAATTACAGGCATTTTTGAGTTTTTGCCTGCCTGCACGCAGCTCCCGCTTCCACGCCCATGCCGGCGAGTGCCTCTGCCCCCTGCAGACCTTGGAATGCAGGGCTAGAGCAACCCCACTTAGAAGGCTGCATTTCCAGAGAAAAGAAAGCATAAACTAACAAAGCCAAACAAATAGAGAGGGATATCGTCGCAGATATCAGGAAATTCGGGGTACCCATG
>NW_006409022.1:510426-532548 GCF_000296735.1 Chrysochloris asiatica | reverse complement strand
CCATGGCAGTGAGATGATATAAGATGGAATGAATGTAAAACTAAAGTTCTCCCATGTAAAGTATCATATAATTCACAATAAAACATTTAAAAAAATAAGAAGAAGAATCTTATCCCCATCTCTTTTAACCAGACCCATTTAGACAAAATGAAAACTATTCAGTGGGGACTCTTTCTTCCCCCACACACTCTTAAACTAAACTCCCCCTTAAAACCTTGTAAGCCAGTCACTTCATGCCTTTATTATTTCCCCCTCATTTTAGATAGCCAATGTCTAAGTTGCCCATTCCTATCTGCCCTGTGTACAGAGGGGATAGCGTTGATATTTCTCCTTTGATTTCTTGACTGCTGCTTCAATGAATGTTTATAGTGGATCCAAGCAAAATGAAGTTTTTGACAACTTCAATCATTTCTCCATTTGTCATGATGTCATTTATTTAATTTCTCTGTTTATCATGATGTCATTTATTTAATTTATCATGATGTCATTTGTTTAATTGTGAGGATTTTTGTTTTATTTACATTTTTTTAAATTTATTTACATTTGTTATTTTATTTACATTAAGGTGTAATCCATATTACACTTGTAGTCTTTGATCTTCATAAGTAAGTGTTGCAAGTCCTCCTCTTTACATTTCATTAGTTGAGTGCTACAAGTCTTCTTGCTTCAACCAAGCAAGGTTGTGTCATCTGCAGAGCAAAAGTTGCTAATGAGTTGCTGAGTCTTCCTTCAATCCTGATGCCACATTCTTCTTCATAAAATCCAACATACAGACTAAGTATGGTGTAAGAATACAACCCTGGCACACATCTTTCCTGATTTTTAACAAGAGGATTCTGTATCCTCTTGTTCTGTTCTAATGACTGCCTCTTGGTCTGTGTACAGATTCCTCATGAGCACAATTAAGTGTTGTGGAATATCCATTCTTTGAAATGTTATCTAAAGTTATTTTTATGATCCACACAGTCAAATATCTTGGTGTAGTTAATAAAGCAAAAGTAAGCATTTTTTCTGCTATTCTGTGCTTTCAGCCATGATCAGTCTGATGTAAGCAATGATATCAATATGGCTTGAAGGGTCATAACAAATAATTTTCTGCCCTGCAGTAGTATATAATCCATTTATGCCATGGCTCTGACAGAGAGAAGGGCCATACAGAGATGGAACACTGGACAGGTAAGTTATAATTTCTGGGGACAAAGGTAGGAAGGAGAGAGAAGGCAATATGGAAGAGGCACTGCTTGGGAAGCTACTTCTCAGAGAGGCCATGTGGTAAATAAACCTCTGTTGCCACTGTATGGAGCCTTTGCTTTACAGGTGGGGAGAGGGGCATTAGCAATACTTTTAACAAGTATTTGGTGGTGGTGGTGGTGTGCTGTGGTGTCCATTACAACTCATAGGGATCCTGCATAGGGTTTCCAAGGGTATAAATCTGTACTACAGCAGAAAGCCTCATCTTTCTCCTGCGGAACCACTGGTAGTTTCAAATTGCTGACCATGAGGTTAATAGCCCAACTCATAACCACTACGCTACCAAAGTTTATCTAACAAGTGTTTAGAAGTGCTAAATGACTGCTGGTTCCCCTTAACTACCATATTTTAATTAGGCCCATAACATATTATCCCAATGAATCTTACTAACACTGTTGTTATTGTTGGTAAGTGACACCCAGTCTGTTTCAACTCATAGTGACCTTGTATAGGGTTTCCAAGGAGCCACTGGTGAGCTTGCTTATCCTACAGCACCACACCAGGACTCCAATAGCACTGAGGGAGATACTATTATTCCATTCTCTAAGGAGCTCTGGTAGCGTAGTGGTTACGTATAGGACTGTGAGCCGCAAGGTCAGCAGTTCGAAACTACCAGCTGTTCCGCGGGAGAAAGATGAGGCGTTCTGCTCCCGTAAAGATTTACAGCCTAGGAAACCCTGTGCAGGGTCGCTATGAGTCGGAACCGACTCCACGGCACACAACAACAACAACAACAACAACTAAGGAGCTCTGGTAGCGTAGTGGTTACGAGTCAGGCTACTAACCTCAAGGTCAGTAGTTTGAAACTACCAGTGGTTCTGCTGGAGAAAGATGAGGTTTTCTGTTCCCTAAAGATTTACAGCCTTGGAAACCCTATACAGGGTCTCTATGGGTTGGAACTGACTCGACAGCACTTAACAACAACAACAAAGAACAAAATAAGGCTCAGAGTGGTTAAATAGCATATCCAATATCAACTGTTGGTAAATAGTAGTGACAGGACTGGGACTTTCTAAAGACCTTGTTTTAACAACAATGCTGTCCTTCATCTTTCTTGCACATCAAGATCACTTGGGGTGCTTGTCTGAAATGCTGACGGCTGGAATTTGTTAGGGAAAAGCTACCAAAACACAAAATTTACTCCCAACCAAGAAAACTTCTCTGCAAACACAGAAGAGCAAAAAAAAAGAAAAATTATTGAATGAACTTAAACCAGAATCACAGGCAGTCTGCTAAAAAGATTGCAAAACCAGAAAGGAATCTTAAGTTATATAGATAGCTAAGTGGATACAGGCCATGGTGTTTTCAATAGCCTCATATGGATGCGAAAGCTGGACAGTGAATAAGGAAGATCGTAGAAGAATTGATGCCTTTGAGTTGTGGTGTTGGAGGAGAATACTGAAAGTGCCATGGACTGCCAAAAGAACCAATAGATCTGTTTTGGAAGAAGTGCAGCCAGAGTGCTCCTTGGAGGCCAGGATGGCTAAGCTTCGTCTCTCATACTTTGGACATATTGTCCGGAGGAAACAGTCGCTGGAGAGGATGTCATGCTGGGTAAGGTGGAGGGTCAGAGAAAAAGAGGAAGACCCCTAACGAGATGGATTGGCCAGGTGGCATCATTGATGGACTCAAGTGTGGCAGTGGTAGTGAGGTTGGTCCAGGATCAGACATTGTTTCGTTCTGCTGTGCATGGGGTAGCTGTGAGTCGGTTCCGACTCGATGGCACCTGACAATAACAACAACAAGTGGATACAACCCATTGCCCATTCCATTCATATTTTCAAGATAATATTGTTAATTTTTTAGTATCTTTATGAAGATAACAAATGCAATTTGGAGTCAGGCCACCAGAGGTAATGGTAATCTCCTAGGACACAGGAAGTGGGGGGAGGATTGCCTGAAGTTACATTTTAAAGAGATATACTTTTCCGAGACAAAACATTTCCAAAGACAAGTTCTCATAAGAAAATTCTGAAAGAACATGGAAGAGGGGAGCCTTTTCCCTTAATTTCAACAGGGAGAATGAGAACTTTTGATTTTCAATTTGTATAGGAGTTCTGATGTGGCACTGTGGGTTAATGCGCTGGACTGCAAAATGGGTTTGAACTGCAAGTTAGTGGTTCAAGCACACTAGCCACTCCTTGGAAACCCTGTACAGAGTCCCTATGGGTTGGTTGGTTCAAACTGACATATGGTCAAGTGCTTATCCAACAGCACCACACCAGAACCCCATTCCCTATTTAGACATAAAGAAAACGTAAAGGAAGTAACAGAGTGGAGTTTCTGATCAGAGATTTGGGACCTAATACTCTGCATGTGACAAGTCCTGCTCCTCCTCTCCCACAGGTTCTTTGGGTGCCAGTGGTCCTCTCTGGGGGATCACAGCTCTTTGTATGATGCCCTTGGGCCAAGAAGTTACCTCCTCTCTCTCTTCACAGCACACTCAGACTAGGCTTTCAAGAAGCTTTAGGCAGATTCCCTTGTGCCCTTTGATCATCTTTCACTTCCTGGAGTTGCTTAGTGAGTTCAAAGGATCTCCCCAGTGAGCTGAGAAGGTCTGGGACAAAGTGCACACATGTTTTGTAGTGACACATTCATCCCAGTTGGCTCATAGCCCAAGAAAAAAGGGGATGAGCTCGCCCCCAACCCAAGACCCCCAAGTTAGGGAGGGGTAACTCAAGGCTCTGTTGCAGATCAAATCTCTCTCAATACCTTCGAGAAGACAGCATCTGTTTGGCCTCGAGTTGGGTTGTTTGGTCTTTGATGGTTTGTTGCTCTGAACCCCTCCTTGCACAAGTCCCAGGAGAAAGGGAAGCAAGCATTGGATCGCAGAGACTAAGCTGCCTGCTACAGTGGAAGCAGGAACTTTCCCAGCTGCTAGGAGCCAGGCCCCACTGCAGCTGCTGGGGCAGGGTTCCTTTCTCATGCCTGAAAGCTGTCATTTCCCTGGCCTCAGTGAAATCACCTGCATTTGGGTTTAATTATGCCTTGGCCCTTCCCCAACACAGAGTTCCCACCCTCCTCTCCTCAATAGGTGCCCCAATCTGTGCTTTTCCCTTTGGCTTCCCCCCACCCTCCCCAACCCCAAGGCAAGTTTTCTAGGAAAAGTATCTGCATTGTTTGGTACAGTTCTTTAAAAGAAATGGTGTAAATGGGAAGACTTGCCATTCCACTCCTTCATAAAAGATGAAACCATTTCATTGGTGTAGCCTCAAAAACCACTCTGCCACTTATTTTGAGTGAGCCACTTTAATCTTTCTAAGGCTGTTTGTGCATTTAAAAAATGGGGAAAGCACCTATTATACATAAGGATCTCTGGTAGTGTAGTGGTTATGAGTCAGAATGCTAACCTCAAGGTCAGCAGTTCAAAACTACCAGCTGTTGAATACTTACTCATTTGCACCACCCAGGATCTCCTACCTGTTACATAGGGGGCTAAGTAATAATAATACTGCACATTAATATTAACAACAATAAATAGCTAATGTTTATTGAATAATGATTACATACCTGGCATTCTTCTCACTGTTACATTTTGATTAACTTATTTAAATTACAACAACTCTTCAAAATAAGTACCTGGTATTAAGGTTGCTATGGGTCGGTACCGACTCGATGGCACTTAACAACAACAGTTATAGCATAGGGGTTATAAGTCCGGCTGCCAACCTCAAGGTCAGCAGCTCGAAACAACCGCGGGAGAAAGATGAGGTATTCTGCTCCCATAAACATTTACAGCCTCAGAAACCCTGTGCAGGGTCACTATGAGTCGGAACCGACTCCACGGTGCTTAACAACAACAACATTATGCCCATTTTGCAGATGAGAAAATATATTCAACCCTGAGTGATGAAATTCAAACCTGAGTCTGTGACCCCAAAGCCTGCTGCTGCTGCTATTGTCATCTTTGATGTTTACCAGGGTCCTGCTTTGTGCAATGCAATCTGGAATTCATAAGGACCACAAAGAACATTGTCCCTAGTAAATTCAGTCTGGACAAATATGGAGACAAACGCCAAACCAAGCTCAATACACTGCCATCGACCCAATTCAGACTTACAGCAACCCTACATAGAATTTCTGAGACTGTAAATCTTTACACCAAGTGCCTGGTGGGTTTGAACCAGTGCTACCAGGGCTCCTTTATGGAGACAAGTCCTATGCATTAAAGAGAATTGTGAGTTAATGTGCCAGATTACAAAGCCGTTTGAACTGCAAGGTTGGTGGTTCAAGCTCACCAGCTGCTCCTGGGAAACCCTATAGCAGGTCGCTATGGGTCAGAGCCGACTCAATGGCACTTAACAACAGCAACAACAATACAAGGGTCATGTGGAACTGGAGGATAAACACTGGACTGCTTACTGCAATGTTGGTTGTTCAAACCCACCAACCATTCCTCGGAAACCCTATACAGGGTTGCAATGAATCAGAACTACATCAACAGCACCGAACAACAACACATGGGGGAAGGGGTGGTTTATTGGTGGGATCTACACCTTCCAATGGAAAGGTCAGTTTGAACCACAAGGACAGTGGTTCAAGCTCACCAGCTGCTCCTCAGAAGCCTTATAAAGGGCCGCTATGAGGACGAGTCACTGGAAAAGGACATCATATTTGGTAAGATCACTCATCTGTTAGTTTGTCATACTGTGGTGGCTTGTGAGTTGTGAGTTGCTGAGATTCTGAAAGCTATGCCACCGGTATTTTAAATATCAGCAGGCTCACCCATGGTGGACAGGTTTCAGATGAGATTCCAAAGACAGGCTAGGAAGAAAGAGTGACGAACTACTTCCCAATATGTAGTCACTGAAAACCTTATGAATAGCAGAGAAACACTGTCAGATATAGTGCCAAAAAATGAGCCCCTCAGGTTGGAAGGCACTAAAACGCAACTGGGAAAGAGCTACCTACTCAAAGTGGAGTTGACCATGATAAAGCGAATGGAGTAAAGCTCATGGGAAAAAAGCCCGCAGGACTTCATTTTCTGATGGGCCACAACTCAAAATGAAGAGAAACATCTGTAAACATCCACTGAAAATCGGGTAATGGAATGTATGAAGTATGAATCTGGGAAAATTGCAAGTTGTCAAAAATAAAATGGAACACATAAACATCAATATCTTAGGCACTGGTGAGCTGAAATGGACTGGTATTGGCCATTTTGAATCTGACAACAACATGGTTTACTATACCGGGAATGACAAATTGAAGAGGAATGGTGTTGCATTCATTGTCAAAAAGAACATATCCAGATCAGTCATGAGGTACAACACTGTCTGTGATAGGATAATATGCATGCACCTATAGGGAAACCCAGTTAATACCATTATTATTCAAATTTAGGCACCAACCACTAAAGTCAGTGAGAATGAAATAGAAGAATTCTACCAACTTCTTCAATCTGAAATTGATCAAAAATGCAATCAAGATGTATTGATAATTACTGGTGATTGGAATGCAAAGGTTGGGAGCAAAGAGGAAGGATCAGTAGTTGGAAAACATGGCCTTGGTGATAGAAATGATGCTGGAGAACAAATGATAGAATTCTGCAAAACCAATGATGTGTTCATTTCAAATACCTTCTTTAGACAGCATAAGAGATGACTATACACATGGACCTCACCAGATGGAATATCTAGAAATAAAATTGTACTACATCTGCGGAAAGAGACGATGGAAAAGCTCCATA
This sequence comes from Chrysochloris asiatica, assembly GCF_000296735.1. NCBI lineage: Eukaryota > Metazoa > Chordata > Mammalia > Afrosoricida > Chrysochloridae > Chrysochloris > Chrysochloris asiatica. Next base: position 525,608 of record NW_006409022.1, on the reverse strand, counting down.
TCATCAGTGAAAACAAGGCCAGGGGCAGACTGGGGAACAGACCACCAATTACTCATACGCAATTTCAAACTGAAGCTGAAGAAAATGAAAACAAGTCCAGGAAATCCAAAATATGACCTTGAATAGATCCCACCTGAATTTAGAGATCATCTGAAAAACAGATTTGATACATTAAACACTAAAGACTGAAGACCAGAAGAGTTGTGGGATGGCATGAAGAAAGCAAAAAAATCACTGAGAAGACAAGAAAGAAGGAAAAGGTCAAAACGGATGTCAGAAGAGACACTGAAACTTGCTCTCCAGCGTAGAGATGCTAAAGCAAATGGAAGAAATGAGGAGGTCCAAGAGATGAACAGAAAATTTCTAGATCAGCTTGAGAAGATAAAGCCAAATATTACAACAGAATGTGCAAAGATCTGGAATCAGAAAACCAAAAAGGAAGAACACGTTCAGCATTTCTTAAGCAGGGGGAAATAAAGAAAAAATTCAAGCCTTTACTTTCATTATTGAAAGATTCTCTGGGCAAATTATTGAATGATGCAGAAAGCATCAAGAGAAGATGGAAGGAATACACAGAGTGACTGTACCAAAAGGAAATGGTTAATGTTCAACCATTTCAAGAGGTAGCATATGATCAAGAGCCAATGGTACTGAAGGAAGAAGTCCAAGGTGCATTGAAGGAATTGGCAAAGAACAAGGCACCAGGAATAGATGGAATAAAATTGAAATCTTTCAAGAAAGTGAGGTGGCACAGGAGTCACTCACTCATCTCTGCCAAGAAATTTGGAGGACCACTATCTAACCAATTGATTAGAAGAGATCCCTATTTGTGCCCATTTCAAAGAGAGGTGACCCAACGGAATGCGGAAATCATCAGACAATCTCTTTGATATCTCATGCAAGTAAAGTTTTGCTCAAGGTAATACAGAAATGGCTGCAAGCATGCATTGACAAAGAACTTTCAGAGGTTCAAGCCGGATTCAGAAGAGGCCGTGGAATGAGGGATATCATTGCTGATGTCTGATGGATCTTGGCTGAAAGCAAAGAATATCAGAAAGATGTTTACCTATGCTTTATTGATTAAGCAAAGGCTTTCAATTGTGTGGATCATGACAAGCTATGGACAACATTGCAAAGTTTGAGTATTCGGAAACACTTAATTGCACTCATGAGGAATCTGTACCTGGACCAAGAGGCAGTTGTTCTAACAGAACATGGGAACACTGAATGTTTTAAAATTAAGAAAGGTGTGAGACAAGGTTGTATTCTTTCACCATACTTATTCAACCTGTATGCTGAGCAAACAATCCGAGAAACTGGGTTATATGAAGAGGAACGTGGCATCAGGATTGGAGGAAGACTCATTAACAACCTGTGATATGCAGATGATACAACCTTGCTTGTTGAAAGTGAAGAGGACTTAAAACATTTTACATCTCAATGTAAAGAAAACAAAAATTCTCACCACTGGACCAATAAACAACATTTTTATCAATGGAGGAAAGATTGAAGTTGTCAAGAACTTCATTCTTCTTGGATCAACTATCAACACTCATGGAAGCAGCACACAAGAAATTAAACGGCGTATTGCATTAGGCAAATGTGCTGCACAAGACCTTTTGAAAGTGTTGAAGAGCAAAAATGTCAGTTTAAGGACTAACGTGTGACTGACCCAAGCCATGGTATTTTCAATAACCTCATATACATGCAAAAGCTGGACAGTGAATAAGGAAGACCATAGAAGAATTGATGCTTTTGTTTTATGGTGTTGGAGGAGAATACTGAAGGTGCCATGGGCTGTCAGAAGAACCAATAGATCCGTTTTGGAAGACGTGCGGCCAGCATGCTCCTTGGAGGCCAAGATGGCCAAACTTCGTCTCTCATACCTCGGACATATTGTCAGGAGGGATCAGTCACTGGAGAAGGATATCATATTTGGTAAGATGGAGGGACAGAGTAAAAGAGGAAGACCCCCAATGAGATAGATTGGCCAAGTGGCAGCATCGATGAACTCAAGCATGTCAACAGTAGTAAGGTTGGCCCAGGTTTCGTTCTGCTGTTCATACAGTCGCTACGAGTCGGTACCAACTCAATGGCACCTAACAACAATGAGTCAGACTTGACAACACTTAACAACAACAACAACAATTCAGGAGACCTGGTGTAAAAATGATGTGGGGTGGTATCTGGCCTTCTCTGACTTCACAAGGGGGAAGGAGAGTCATACTCCACATCAGCCCAATACCAATTCCTATGAATTGGTAGAACAAACTTCTTTACCATTTCTGATGCCACTGTCCCTTCTACAGCACTTTCTACTTCCCTGATGGGTTCAATAATCTATTGCAATGACCACGCAGAACTCACATTAATGTGGATTATTAGGGAATTTAACAGGTCACAATTCAGGATCAGAAATGCTCAGGATATAGTTCTCTGGTTAGAAGCCATGTTCCCATGGCTTCATGTCCTGCCTGGGCAAGTATTACAAAGCTCGTATAGCTCTTGGCCTCTCAGCCCCTTTGCTCCTCAGCCTCTGACCTACTTGGACAGGTGTACCTCTGTGGATGAAGTACCCACTCTATCAATAAGCCATAGTCAAAAGTGCTCTTGTTCTTGTTGTTAAGTGCTGTCGAGGCGATTCCGACCCATAGTGACCCTGTATAGTGTTTCCAAGGAGCAGCTTGTGTGCTTGAACCACCGACCTTGCAGTTCAAATGGCTTTGCATTCTGGTGCATTAACCCACAGCACCACACCAGGACTCTAAAAGTGCTCTATGGGTTGGTAAATTTAATTTCTTCAATAAAGTGCCAGAGGCAACTCCCTCTGCCAGCAAGTCTCCTGTCCAAGGGAACTCAGCTTTCTCGCTCCATGGGCCAAGAAGCCCATCATTTTGCCTTGTTTCCTGTTCCTTGCCATGGCTTCTCAGTGGTGTCTCTGATGCTTCTTGCTGTTTCTGATGTCACAGCTCTTTGTTTCTTGAATCAAGGAGGTTCAGCGCAGGGATGTTGGGGTCCTAAGCCTAATGTCCACTCCTGGCATTTCTTTCTTGATGGTAGCGAGATTCCCCTCTCATTTCTGAGATTTTAAACCTAGCAGGATGTCAAACTGACCAATCCTCACATTAGAGTTCCTGTTGCCCTATCTGCATGGTCCTAATCCTTATGGGTAAGGAGTTCTGGTAGCATAGTGGTTACGAATCGGGCTGCAAACCTTAAGGTCAGCAGTTCGAGACTACCAGCCACTCCGTGGGAGAAAGGTGAGGCTTTCTGCTCCCGCAAAGATTTACAGCCTCGGAAACTCTGTACAGGGTCACTATGGGTCGGAACCGACTCGATGGCACTTAACAACAACAACTCCATATGGGTACCATGTACTTATTTACAATAGCAAGCTATTCCATTCCCTTGGTGGGCTACAAACACCTCACATTTCCATAGTCCTTCCAAGTCCATTCATAACTATTAATAACGTTGCAAAGAACGGGTATTCTACACCACTTAACTGTGCTTATGAGGAACCTGTACATGGGCCAAGAGGCAGTTGTTTGAATAAAACAAGGTTTTAGACACTGAATGGTTTTAAATCAGGAAACGTGTGTCAGGGTTGTATCCTTCACCATACTTATTAAATCTGTATGCTGAGTAAATATTCCAAGAACCTGAACTATAAGGAGAAGAATGTAACATCAGGATTGGAGAGTCATTAACAACCTTCAGTAAGCAGATGATACAACTTTCTTCCTAGAAGTGAAGAGAACTTAAATACTTACTGATGAAGATCAAAGGCTACAGCTTTCAGTATGGACTGCATCTCAATGTAAAGAAAACAAACATCCTGACAACTGGACCAATAAATAACATCATGATAAATGGAGTAAAGTCCGACACTGTCAAAGGCTTTATTTTGCTTGGCAGCAGCAGTCAAGAGATCAAATGATGTATTGCACTAGGCACATCTGCTGCAAAAGAACTCTTTTCAGTGTTCAAGAGCAAAGGTGCCAGTTTGAGGACTAAGGTGCACCTGACCCAAGCCATGATATTTTCAATTGCCTCATATGCATGTGAAAGTTGGAAAATGAATAAGGAAGATCAGAAAAGGATCTAGACATTTGAGTTATGTTGTTAGTGAAGAATATTAAAAGTACCATGGACTGCTAAAAAAATAAATCTGTTTTGAAAGTACAGCCAGAATTATTCCTTAGAATCAAGGAAGGGGAGACTTGACCCTCCATGTTTTCAGGAGGGGCCAGTCCCTGGACATTGTGCTTGGTAAAGTAGAGGGTCTTCAAAAAAGAGGCAGACCCTCAACAAGATGGACTGACAAAACTGACCAAACTCTGTCTCACCTGGTCCTTTGCATACCAGAAACTGCCATCATGCATTGTTCTCTCCCCTTTTATACTGACATATGTTTTTTGCCTTTGGAGAACTTTAACTAATGGAAACCAGACATAAGACAGCCTACGTCATGTCCCAACATTTGCACTTTTTCCCTTTTTCCTCTTTCTTTGAACAAAACCCTTGTAGGGAGAAGGATGAAGGAGAACTTAGGTAACATTGGTATGTTGAAAAGTACGCAAAAGGACTGAAGTTTGATTTATGTGCTTCACTTTGAGGGAAGTCCAAAGCAGATATGGTGAAATGGACTCAAGTAAGAAATCCTCTCTTAGAAAGGAAGGAAGGAGAAATTCTGAATGCAGACGAGTTTCCTGGATCAGCTGCCACTGGACCGAATCTTTTGAAGCAGAGGTAGAGAGAGGGTTTCAAACCACCTCCCTTCCCTCTTACTTACCCTTAAAAAAAAAAATCCCCCTAAAACCAAAAACACAAGCCTGCTCAACTGTTCAAAGTGAAAAGAGAAAGGCATTCTCCCCCATCTGTAACATGGCTCAGCTTTGGCATTTCAAGGGCCCAGCACCACAGCTGTAGAAGCAGATAGCAATGTCTAGAGGACACAGAGCTTCTTAGCACAGGCACCAAGGGATAAACAGAAGGGTGGCAACAGCGGCCCCTGGCCGGAAGCAGACATCCCTTAGAGACTCTAAAATGATTAAGGGCATTTTGTTAAAGCCTAGTTTCTGCTTGAGAGATAAGAGCAAGAGCTAGTAAAATTGGGGAGATAACTGCTAGTGTGACCTTTAATACACCCCCAAGCTGACAAACCTAGGGGGAAACTCAGGTTACCTTCAATTCAGAGAAAAACTATGTGTCACAGAGGACGACCTCCGTTTCAGACCTCATAGTACAAGGGGCATGTGCTCTCATAATGAAAGGGGTTTTTCAAAAACTCTCAGAAAGGCCTTTAAAATATGGCACATGGAAGCAAAGCCTGCCACAAAGACAGGAGATGGCCTGCCTGTCATTATTGTGAATTAGCCACTTGATCACCACCCATCGCTTGAACATACAGGCGCTGCAGCAGCAAATGGGTCAGAGTAATTGGAGGCCAGCTACTTGTTCATTAGGAAAGTAGAGCTATTAGAGCGATGTCTGGGTGAGTTAGTGAAGGGATGGAAGGATTTACAGCACAAAATGGGTCCTCGAAATAGTTTCTTGTATGATGGCTAAGAAAAAGAAATTGAACTTCCAGTCTTTTGCGTGGCAGCAATCAGTCCTTGTTAATGTCTACTGCATCTAGCCTGGAGTGTGCTCTGTCTGTGAGCTTCATGTTGATACAGGTGCTGGGGAGGAATTGGAGAGAAGGAGACAGAATGGAAAGCCTGCTGTCTGGGTCAGCGCTAAGGCAGGGAGAACAGCTGCCTTTGGGTGGTGGAGGTGGGAGGGGAAGGAGCTTGCAAGTGTACTGCACATCCTTCACTGACAGCACTTACTAGCCCAATTCTGCCTTGCTGACCCTGGATAAAAAGGGCACAAACTTTGTGATTGTTTGAGTCCTGGCGTAGCACTGCGGGTTAATGCATTGTACTGCAAAGTCAGCAGTTCAGACTCACCAGTCGCTCCTTGGAAACCCAGGCAGGGCCACTATGAGTCAGAACCGACCTGATGTCACTTAACAACAAAAACAACAACTAACCAAAAAGGTGGCAGTTCAAAACCACTCAAAGCACCATGGAAGAAAGGCCTAGTGAACTGCTTCCTGTAGAGATTACAGCCAAGAAAATCCTATGGAGCAATTCTACTCTGTAACACACAGGGTTGTGTCAGAATCTACTTGACAGCAAGAGACAGGCTTACGTTTTGGTTTGGTTTTGAGCGGCAGTTGAGGGAAGAGGAGAAAGGAAGGGATCTCCTGCTTTCTGGGGATCTTATTTCATGTCTTATTTACCTTGTTGTTGTTAAGTGCCATTGAGTCAGTTCTGACCCATAGCGACCCTGTATAGGGTTTCTGAGGAGTGGTTGGTGGGTTTAAACCGCTGACCTTATGGTTCAAACTGACCTTGCAGTCCAGTGCATTATCCTGCTGTACCACACCAGGACTCCATTGCTGCTTTAACAGAAATACCACAAGTGAAAGGTTTTAACAAACAAATTTATTCCATTACAGTTTAGAAGTCTAGAAATCTGAATTCAGAATGTTGGCTCTAGGGGAAGACTTTATAGCCTCAGAAACATAGACTCGCTATCAGTCAGAATCAACTTGATTGCAATGGATTTGGATGGTTTTTTTTTTTAGAATGACCAAAACTTGTATTTGTTGTCGACTTTCCATTAGCTAGGCACTAATAACAATCCTGACGGTAATATTGGTTCCATTTTATAACTAAGGACTCTGAGGTTCATTTACTCCTGTCTGCGGTTCAAGCTCACCAGATGATCCTTGGAAATCCTTTACAGGATGGCAATGGGTCAGAACCAACCCCACAGCACTTACCAATGACAACAACAGTTCCTTCATAATTGTCTTCATTTCCTAGTGCTATTGTAATAGAAATAATACAAGTAGGGGCTTTAAAGAACAGAAGTTTATTTTCCTATAGTTCAGGAGGCAAAAGTCCAACCTCAGCATATGACTCTAGGGAAAGATTCTTGTCTATTTCAGCTTCTGTTGTAGTTGTTAAGTGCAGTCGAGTCAGTTCCAATTCATAACAACTCCATATAGGGTTCCCAAGTAGTAGTGACTGGTGGGCTTGAACCACTGACCTTGTGAGTATCCTACAGCATCATACCAGGACTCCATTAGCAGCAATCACTGGAGTTCCTGGACTGATAGTTTCATCTACCTCTGCATTCCTCAGATAACTTTTGTTTCTCCCTTCTGTCTGCTTGCTTCTGTGCTTAATCATTTCTTTTTATAACTCAGAAGTGATTAGGTTAAGGACACAGTCTAAATCAATAATGACCATATTAACATAACAAAGTAAGTCCTAGTCCCAAACCAAATTACTTCCACAGGTTATTGGTCTTAGTTGCTAGTTGACTTGATTCAGACTCATGGCAACTCCATGTGTGCAGAGTAAAACTGCCTCACAGGGTTTTCAAAGCTGTGACTGTTCAGAAACAAATCACTAGGTTTGTCTTCCAAGGCACCTCTGGGTGGACTGGAATTTTCAACCTTTCAGTTAGCAGCCAAACATGTGAACTTTTTGCACCACCCAGAGACTTCTGGCCTATTGTAGGCACTTGATAAATATTTTGTTGAATGGATGAAAGCACCCACATAGGACAATTAGTCACTGACTTACAATGGGGTTCAGTTCTGGCAACTCTGTCACAAGTTAGTTCTAACATAAGTCAAAGTCAAACACTTTTTCCTTTTTTTTTTTTCCTTTCAGTTTGTACTATTAGTGCCTTTTACAAGGGGGCTACAAAAAGTTCATGGAAAAACTGAGTTATAATAGTTTTTTCTATGAACTTTTTGAAGCCCCCTTGTATTACTAGTGTCTTAATAAAACCAATCTTTGACTATCTGAGAATTGTAACATCATCAAATTATGTGTAGCAACATTTTATGTAGTAATATTACTAATGATGTTGTTGTTGTTATGTGCCATCGAGTCAGTTGCATCCCATAGCGACATCATTACTAATGATAAGATGTACCAAAAAACCACACTCAAAACCCCAAATGGTCCTTTGTGCAGTTGGTCATAACTCAAATACATCTTAAATCAGGGACTACCTATACTTGACTCAGAAAAGATGCTGTATATATGCCAACTTTTCTTCCACTTTCCTTCCCTTCTGTGTATTCATAAATCTCTATCTATCTGTCCAGGCTTCTTGTCCTCTCCAGCTGAAACCAGGGTGAGATGGTTGGCAGATAGAGCAAGGCTCCTCAGGATGGCCACACTTGCTTTCTTTAGCTCGGCAGTACTCTGGCTCCAGTCGACCTTCCCACTGCCATCTATCTTAGCACCTTCTGAACTCCTGGTATGAAGGCATATCCAGGAACCTATTCTCCCTGACCTTCCTGCTTCTTTCCATCTGATTCACGGTAGAATGCCAGTGGGAATGGGAATTGTTACCTTCTTAATCTGAAGGAGGATACACAGGAAATGAGGATGGGGTCCTACCTTCCATGGGAGCAGTAAAGAAGATAATCATCAAAAGTTCCCGTTTACTGAGTGTTGAACATGTGATAGATTCTTTCCTTAAGTATTCCTCACAGCAACACTGGAGGGGGAAGTATGGTTATTGTTGCTACTTGATAGATAAGGAAAATAAAGCTCATGGGGCCAACTCTATAGTTCATGGTTCACTGAGGGGACCAGACACTGAAAGGAAGTCTATCAAAAGCGGGAAGTGTTTAGTGAGCACAACAATGCATAATCCAACCTCTCCATGGATTTCTGGCTTCCTCTCTGAACTTCTGAACCACTTGGCTGGCACATGGCAGAGTTACCTTGTATTGTTGTCCTTGTTTGCTATGTCAACCCCATGTACAACAGAGAAAACACTGCCCCCCCCCGTGCTATCCCCATGATCAGTCACAGATTAAACTGTTGTGATTTGTAGGATTTTCATTGTCTAATTTTAATATCTAGATTGCCAGGCCTTTCTTCCTAGTCCAGCTTAGTCTGGAAGTTTCACAGAAACTTGTTCAGCATCATAGCAACACACCAGGATTCAAACCCAGGTGTGGTGCAGTGAATTACTTTCTATGGCTCTTCTAGCCATATTCTTTGTAATTCCTACTAAGTATCTGGGTTGTTATGTTGTTAGGTGCCACCAAGTCAGTTTCCAACTCATGGCAACCATATGCACAACAGAATGAAACACTACCTAATCCTGTGCCATCCGTACAATTTTTATGGTGCTTCCCCGCATAAAAGAAGTCTATGGTGAAGCAGGGTGCTATCAATAAAAAGATTGTGAGAGTATGTCAGCATTGAATGGGAAAGGACAGGCAATTCGTTAATTCATTAATTCAATGACCTCAAGGTGTGGTATTGTGAGATAAGCACTGGACTAGTAACTACAAAGTCAACAGTTCAAATACACCAACCACTCTTGGAAACCCTATACAGGGTTGCTATGAGTTAGAGCTGACTCAATAGCACACAACAACAACAAGGTCCACTATAATCCTGAGGATGAAGAGGCTGCTTAGAATACTGTAGTATTGCCCAAAGTGTGGTAGGCAAACCATTTAGTGAGATGTGAGATCAATGGACGTTGTATCCAGGTTGTTGTTGTTGTTAAGTGCCGTCAAGTCGGTTCCGACCCATAGCAACCCTGTACAGGGTTTCTAAGGAGAAGCTGGTGAGCTTGAATCTCTGACCTTGCAGTTCAAACGGCTTTGCAGTCTGGCGCTTTAACCCACAGCGCCACACCAGGACTCCTGTACCCAGGTGGACATTTATAAGTAATAGTAGTTGGTGTCAGTTGCTATGGAGTCAGCTCCAACTCATGGCGACTCCATGTACAACAGACCGAAACATTGCCCAGTCCTGTTCTTTCTTCCTGACCACTGGTACACTCAAGTCCATTCCTGCAGCTACTGTGTATTTTAAGAGCCATCATCCAACCTGAGGGACAGTGTTCCACTGCTATTTATAAGGTTTTCAATAGCTAACCATTCAGAAATGGTCCACCTCTCCTTCGTCCTAGTCTATCTTAGTTTGGAAGCTTCACCGAAACCTGTCCATCTGGGTGACCCTGCTGGTATTTGAAATACTGATGGCACAGATATGAGCATCCGAGCATCACAAACGCCATCACAGTATGGCAAATTGACAGATGGGTGGTGGAATTAACAGCTGTGGTTAGGTGCCTTTGAGTTGATTTCCAGCTCCTAGTAACACCCTGTGACAGAGCAGAACTGCTCCCATGGAGTTTTCTAGGCTAGAATCTTTATGGAAACAGTTTCTCAGGTCTTTCTCCTACAGAGCCATTGGGTGGGTTCAAACAGCTACAGGGTTATTGTTACAGTTGGCTTTTCTTCATTGTTGTTGTTATGTGCTGTCGCGTCAGTTCCAACTCATAGTGGCCCTGAATAGGGTTTTCAAGGCAGAAAGCCTCATCTTTCTCCCGTGGATGGGTTTGAACAGCCAACCTTGTGGATAACTGTTCAGTGTTCATCCTATAACACCACCAGCACTCCTCCTTTCTTCTCTTTAGAACACACAATTTAAAAAAAAATTAAGTTGCCACGGAGTTGATTCAAAATCATGGAGACACCACATATGTTGAAACAGAGCTATGCTCCATAGGGTTTTGAATGGCTGATTTTCATACGTAAGCCACCAGGCCTTTTTTTCTGAGGCACCTCTGGTGGACTCAAATGACCAACTTTTCATTTAGCATCCAAGCATGTTAACCATTGCATCACCCAGGGACTCCTATTGGATTTCAATTTATGATGGTGGCAGAAAGTTTCCTGTTAATGAAATTTTCAGAAAAAAAAAATTGATTCAAAATATTAACAAACTGTTAGTATACATCGCATATGATTGACAAATCATGAAGGTGTTATTTGAGATGCTGAGGTTGAGATATGGAGTTATGGTTAAATGTTTGACCTTTGAAGTCAGAGATATTTGAGTTCCAGTGATGGCTTTACCATTTACTAGCTAGTGATGATGAGCTGACATGTATATACTTAATATAATGTTGGGCATATATTACATAATTTTAAATTTTATTGAGTTCCATGCTATCTGCAAGGCGCTGAGCTAAGATCTGTCTCTATATATGGCATCTCTTTGGTGCTGTAGGATAAGCACTGGACTGCTAACCACAAAGTCAGCAGTTCAAATCCACCAGTCACTCCTTGGAAACCCTATACAGGATCACTATGAGTTGGAACCAATTCGGCAGCATTTAACAACATTTAATTTTTACCTATGAGATAGGTACTATCATCATTTCCATTTTACAGAAGACATTGAGGATGAGAAATGTCAAGTACCTTGTTTGTCACAAGGCTGCCAGGAAAAGGTAGAGTCAGGCTTTGACCCAGACCTGGAAGCCTCCAAAGCCTGAATTTACCCACTGCTCTGGTAGCATAGTGGTTACAAATCAGGCTGCTAACCTCAAGGTTGGCAGTTCGAAACTACCAGCGGCTTCATGGGAGAAAGATGAGGCTTTCTGCTTCCATAAAGATTTATAGCCTCGGAAACCCTGTGCAGAGTCACTATGAGTCAGAACCAACTCCACGGTACTTAATAACAACAACATAGGATAAACACTCAACCACAAAGTCAGTTTGAATTGCAAGGTCAGACGTTCAAATTCACCAACCACTCCTTGGAAACCATATACAGGGTTGTTGTGAATTAGAACTGATTCGATGACACTTAACAACAACAACAAACCATAACATTGGAGTCCTGGTGTGGCACTGTAGGATGAGCACTGGACTGCTAACCACAAGGTCAATGGTTCAAACCCACCATTCACTCTTCAGAAACCCTGCACAGGGTTGCTTTGAGTTGTAAATGACTTGATGGCACTAATAACAACAACTACCTGGTGTAGTGCGCTAGGAAAAGCACTGCACTGCGAACCACAAGGTCAACAGTTCAAACCCACCAGCTGCTCCTTGAAGACCCTGTATAGAGTCACTATGAGTTAGGACCAACTCAAAGACACTTAACAACAACAATCATAACGATGGCAGTTCACAGTCTTTACAGGATCACTATGAATCGGAATTGACTAAATGGCAGTGAGTTTGGTTTGGTTTATGCCACAGTGAAGGAGGCTTGGTGGTGCTGTGGACTAATCACAAGGTCAGTGGCTCAAACCCACCAGTTGCTCTACAGGAGAAAGATGAGCTTGTAAAGATTGACAGTCTCCGAAATCCTATACAGGACCACTAAGATTCAGAATAGACTCAGTGGCAGTAGGTTTATGCCACAATGTGAGAAGAATCCTGGTCATGCAACAGTTAAGTGTTCAGCTGCTAACTGAAAGGTTGGTGGTTTGAAGTTCTGTGAGAGAAAGACCCGGCTATTTGCTTCCATACAAATTAAAGCCTAGGGAACTCTATGGGACAAATCTGCTCAGTCACATGGGGTTGCTATGAGTCAGAATCAACTTGACAGCAGTGCTTAACAGCAAGAACATGTCACAATGCTTCAAGTGATGGAGCCAACTCCATCCATCAGCTGAGTGAGGATTCCCTTGTGTATGTAGGAGTGGCCAAGAGACTCTTCTATCTCTAGATACCGCTCTCTGTTGACCTATGAGCATGATATTTCTGCCTTTAAGTACATCTTTGGCTTATGGATAGGATTTCTTTTACTCCTCACTCTCTTTTTTCCTCCCCCAACTCAACAATGAAGATGAGGGTTAGGGGTCTTTCGTAAAACAAATATTGGAGCACTTACTTTTCTGTAGCATAGTGGTTATGAATCGGGTTGCTAACCTCAGGGTCAGCAGTTTGAAACTACCAGCAGTTCCGCGGGAGAAATATGAGGCTTTCTGCTTCTGTAAAGATTTATAGCCTTGGAAACCCTGTGCAGAGTCGCAATGAGTCAGAACCGACTCCATGCACATAACCACCACCACCCACCATATATGTATTATTTCATTTAAACCTACTACTTTAAAAGTGAGCAAGTGAAGACTCAAGATAAGAACCAAGATAAGACCATTTCTCTAGTTTAGGGCAAGTTTAGAGTCAGAGAAAGAGAAGTGAAATTCCTGATAAATCATTTTCTCCCATACCAGACCCTAACCTACCCCAAGATGCATGGAGCACATCCCTCAGGAGCAACCTCATAGATCTTTCTGTGAGTCTCAGAATCTAGTTTCTAAGCCTTATTCTTTTTCTTTTTCTTGTGAACTGAGTGATAGTTTACATGGGAGAACATCAACTTTATAGCGTTTCATTGAAACAATTACAATCTCCTTCGTGCATCAGCATTCAACAGTATTTGCTTCCATTCCCTCTGTTTTTCTTTTTTTTCCGGGGGGGGGGGGGGCGGGGGGAGGTACACAAAAACACTCAGGAATATATAATAATTTAAATAACCAAAGGGCACATTCTGCAAGCCTGCCTCCTGGCCACCAGTGCCCAGTCCCTCTCTTCCCATGAGTCCAGAGTCCTCAACTGTTCCCTCTCTCCAGGTCCTCATCTCTGCCTGTATCTCTGGTGTTGCTGCGTCTCTGGGTAGGGTCCCACATTCCACTTGTGCTCTTATCCCTTGATGGTCCTAGGGTCCTCTGATTCTGGATTGTAAGATTAACTACTTCCCTGTTTTTGTTACAAAACTTCTACCTTTACAGTTGTGACAGTCTCAATCAGTCATGATAACAATTACTCACTATTAAATCATAAGAATCTTATCCCCATCTCTTTTTACCAGACCTGTCTAGACAAGATGTAAACTATTCAGTGGGGACTGTATCTTCCATGCACACTCTTAAACTAAACTCCCTCTTGAAATCTTGTAAGCTATCACTCCATGCCTTTATCGCCCCCTCGTTTTAGGTAGCCAATGTCTAAGTTGCCTGAACTATTTCAGAATACATTACATGAATCATAGCCCCTTAACTTTAAATACTAAAGTGTATACATATTTCCTAAAAGTATCTACTACAGCACAGTTGTCAATTTAACACAGATTTTATCTAATCAACCATTTGTATTCCAATTTGTTGGCTGAACCAATAATATTTTTTAGAGCATTTTTTATACTATAGGATCCAATCTAGGGTCTAAGCTAGGGTCAGATAGTTCATTTAGTTGTCATGTCTCCTTAGCCTCTTTAAATCTGGTACATTTCCACATAGTCTTTCTTTGTCTTTTATGACATTGATATTTGAAAAAAATTAAAAAGTCCCCTCTTTTCCTTATTAGAGATTTTCTTGGTGTTTTCTCATGATTAAATTTAGGCTGTATGTTCCTGGCTGGAATACTATATAAGTGATGCATCCTTCTTAAGGTATCACATCTGTAGGCCCATGATGTCTATCTGTCCTTCATTGTTGTGTTAATCTTACTCATTCTGTCAAGCTACTGTCATTTCTCCACTGTGTAATTATTATATTTTTCTCCATTGAAATTAATGAGAAATTCTAGCTCCTTGGGTGGAGTAAACTTTGCACTTGGCTATTGTTGTTGTTGTTGCTAAGTGTCGTGGAATTGGTACTAACTCATAGAGACCCTGTACTGTGTTTCCAAAGCAGCTGGTGAGTTTGAATTTCGGACCTTGTGGTTCAAACTGACATGTGGTCCAGTATTTATCCTACAGCGCTCTTGGCTACTCACTGAAGAGTTGGCAATTTGAACCCACCAGAGGCCTTGTGGTGATATGCTTCTGTAAAGATTACATTCAAGGAAACCCTATGGAGCTCAGTTGTACTTTGCAATGCATGTGGTAACTATGAGTCAGAATCAACTCAACAGCAACATATTTGTTTTTTGTTAGTTGGTTGGTGGGGAGACACGTTAAGAATATGCAAATATCCTGTTCCTCATCAAAATTTCTCCCTTGAAAAGGAAGACACAATGCTTAGGTAACACTGAACTTTGTTAGGGATGATGGAAAAATTGGGGAATGGCTAATGGTGATAGTTAAATATGATAAACAGAATTAATATCATTTAACTATACATGTGAAAATTGTAGAAGTGGCAAATGTTTTGATAGCTTTATATTTACCACAATAAAAAAATAAGAAACTCAATATGCCCTCTAGATTTATCATCCATTGATGATTCTTAGCTGATCCAATCTTTACTCTAATGATTGGAAAATTATGACTTTCTAACTGGAGCCGGTAAATACTTAGAATGTTCTACACCATTCTAACTGTAATCAAGAGACC
>NW_006409022.1:490526-503912 GCF_000296735.1 Chrysochloris asiatica | reverse complement strand
ATTGTAAAGTGTTTTGAGACATTTTATAATCATTGTTCTGAATTCTTTCTCAGGTATCTCCAAGGCCTGCCCTCCTTCCAGCATGGAGAGAAGGTCTACTTCTGGTTCATTTGTCTCAGATATTTTATCTTTTTTCTGGACATATGCCGATATGGTCATCTGCTTTTGCTTCTTGGACATGTTTAATATTTATCTGTGGCCCTAATAATTAATTAAGTTAGTGTTTTGGTAATTTTTTATGTTTTCTGATTACCTCCAGGAAGATGTGATCAGGATGTGGCCTTCCCTTTTCACTCTCCTTATTGCTTAACTCAGATTAACTTTTTTGGGCCTCAGTTGGGCCTGGGCCTTGCGGTGGGCTGTTTGGGCCTCGGGTGGGTGGGTTGAGCCTAGGGCAGGCGGTTTGGGCCTCTGGGGGCCTGGGCGTCAGCAACTGGGCTGCAGGAGGGTTGGTCCTCGGGCGGGTGGTTTGGGCCTCAGGAGGCCTGGGTATCAGCAGCTAGGCATCAGGCGGCTTGGGCCTCAGCAGGTGGGTTGGGCGTATGGGCCTCGGGGACCGGGTTGAGGGCAGGTTGGGTCTCAGGGGCACTGGGTCTTGGTGACCAGACTACGTGGCAGGTTGGGCCTCAGGGGCCCTGGGCCTCTGCGACCCTGGACCTCGGAAGCTTGGCAGAGGCCTGGTCTAGGCCAGGGCAGTAGAGGGCTGGGGGTAATGGCTGCAGGGAGGTAGTGTCTGTATTTGATGACATAAAAGATGCCTCTCTCAGTCTCTCTGTACCATGGGTGCCCCGAATTTCCTGATATCCGCGCCGATATCCCTCTCTCTTTGTTCAGCTTTGTTAGTTTATCCTTCCTTTTCTCTGGAAATGCAGCCTTCTAAGTGAGGTTGCTCTAGCCCTGCATTCCAAGGTCTGCAGGAGGCAGAGGCACTCTCCGGTGCGGGCACGGAAGCGGGAGCCGCGTGCAGGCAGGCAAAAGCTCAAAATACCTGTAATTCCTCAGTAATTTGATCTTTTAAAAAAATGAGTTCAGAATGTTGAAATATAAGATCTTATGTTTGTTCAAATGCTGTATGTCTGCTAGACAGAGGTTTCCTATGTGCGATTCCGCCCCTTTTCCCCGAGACTGCCCTACCTGAGCTGCCTGGTCAGGGAAGTGCCAGAAGTCCTTCCTCCCCATTTATTTATCTATTTATTTTCAGTAGTGTTGGTGGTGTGCCATGGAGTAGCAACCCAAGGTTGTAAATCTTTATGGGAGCAGAAAGCCTCATCTTTCTCCCACAGAACAGCTCGTAGTTTCAAACGGCTAACCTTGCGGTTCACAGTCCGACTTGTAACAGCTCTGCTACCAAAGCTCCTTATTTATTGTCAGTATAGACTTATTAGTTATATTTTTTTCTAGTGGTTAAATACAATCATTACTGTACTTAAGAATTTCAGTCCTCAACATGTCCCAGATTTGGCCAAGGCCTCACTCTTGAAAGTCTAGAAAAACCCACCTCAAAGACCAACATTGTCCTGCCCAAAAAAAACAGACAGAGCAAAGTGTCCCTGTGGGAGTAGACCCTCTGTGGAACAAAACTTAGATTCATCAGTTGTTAGGGAAAGAGACTTAGTGTAGAATAAAGTAGTGAGTTTCCCCAATATATACAAAAAAGGACTAGCCTCAGATCCGAGGCCTGACTTGACTGCTCTGAGTGAAAACCACTTTAGAGAGTACTACCCAAATTGTAGCTAAACCTCCTCCAGTCCTAACTACAGGTGGTCAACCACATGTCAAAAGTGGCGATGATGACAGGCCTTTAGCCTGTCTGGCTCAGTTCCTCCAGGCCTGTCTTTTTAAAGTCTTGACTATACTATGGGTTTTGGTTTTTGTTTTTGGTCAACCCAGTCCTCACATCATCTGAGATTTGAGGAGAGGGAAATAAATTGAGAAGAGACCACTCATGTTTACTTCAGGTGGCCTAACAGGGTATCAGAATCACAGTATTCCAGATTTCCCTGAAAACAAAGCAAATGATCCTCACCCTATTCCCAGACCCCATATTTTTATTGACCTACAAAACCACCCAGGTGTCTGCCTGTGGTTGAGCCTTTCAAACAGCTCCCAGAGCTCCAAACCCTGAAAAGAGTACTTAAAGGCCATTGAGGATGGTATGAGTTCCTCCCTGAGGTCCCAGTCTCAAGCAGACCAAGCTGCCCTTTTGTGCTATGTACAGGCTAGCCTCAGTCCTTTAGCAATGATCCTTCCCAGTCCAACTCCAGAGAACATGTGGAGGGAAAAAAAACTTTTCCTTGAGGGGCCTGTAAGACATCTGCAGGGAAACAAACAGCCCCTCTTTCCACACACTGGTCCAAAAGTCTCTTTTGCCAAACATTGAACACTGCTTCCTGTTCAGTTTGTCTTTCACTTGAATCTGCATCATTTCTCTTATTTAAATGGCTGAGTGAGGCCCTGGTAGTCCTCTCAGATTCCCATATTTGGATTCTTTGTTCCCATGTAAATAGGCGTGGGGCCTCTTACAAGTCTTTTTTTTCCCTGTCTTTCTCCTATTGAATATTCCACATGTAGTTGCTTCCTTTGGAATCCTGTAGTTTCTGTTTAACAGAATAAGTTGACTTTAGACTGTAAATTTCAAAAACCTTGACTGATTTGGGTTGGCTGTTGGGGAAAGAGGTTTAGTATAGAATAAAGTAGTGGGGTTTTCTCAAGCCATATGAAAAGGAGAAAAGAAGAGAAGTGGGAGATGGGGCTACTAAAAGACCAGCTGTTCCATCCAACCCCATCTTTATACATGTCCTCAGCAGGGGCTTATTTAAAGCAGCACTTCCCCTACCCCCACTCCACACACACAGTTCAGCTCATTAGGGGCAATGCTGGGGGGAGGGGAACCGACTCTAACTGCTAAAGGTTCCCAGGAGGAGGATTCTCAGACATTTTGCCTTATTAAGCATCCCAAGTGACAATGTCTTGGGAATATTGCTGCCAGCTAAACTACAGAACGCAATATTTCAGACACATACTAAAATACTATTTGTTATTTATCTAAAATTCAAATCTAACTGGGTATCCATATATTTATTTATTCAATCTAGGAACTCCATCTAGGAACCCCATAGCATCAATGTGACTTTCAGTTGCCCTCCCCCTAATAATGGTTTTAGAAAGAAGGTCCCCTAACTCAAAAGGTACTTTCCCAAAATTGCCCGATAAGTGACAAATTTTCTAGTCCCAGCCCCAACTCCCCAATCCTGCAATAAGAATATGTTGATTGTTTCCCCATGTTAAGAGCAGCTGGCTATCTCCCTGGCTCTAATTCTCATTTGTTCTAGTTTACCTGTCTACTTTTCTCATTCCTAATGAACTCTTCCCAGATGAACTCTGCTACCTGCAAGTTTTAGAAAGATGAGAGACATCTCTCTACTAGTTGCTAGGTAGTAAATGATTTTCATTAGAAGTCTCTGAGAAGGTTTTGTGTTTGTTCCCCATAGTATTAGCAGAATTCAGGAGAAAGGAAAAGTAGACTATTGTCCAATCTGTCCCCTGTGACTTAAGGCCATCTCTTTAGGCCCCTGAAGACTTCAATTTTCTATCCTGGCTCAAGCAGGTAACTCTGCTCACAAAGTCTGTCATTTTACTACCAAAGACAGACTGAAAGATTTATTAAAATACAAGAAATTGAGAAGAGTTATGAATACTCATAAGGGCAGCATCTTGCATGAAGCAAGACATATTTGCATACCACAAGCAGGAGCACACATACTGTACTTCCCAGGATGCTTTGATGAATGTTGGACTGTATTTTGTTTACTAACCTCCAGGCATAGCTACGCAAACTAAATTGGAAAAAGATGGTAGCTGCCACCACAGCTTAAGGGATGTGCAGAAATTCCCTCAAATTGAAATCTGTTCCTCCTAACACCTCTGTGAACCACACAGTATATAAGTGGAGGACAGGTAGATTTCACTGCACCTTCTGAAAGGGACATCAAGCCTTGGAGCTGGCTCTACAATTGAGAGCTGCTCATACATAAATTCTGCTTTAGTGGAAATCCTATCTGGTTATGGCCCCCCAAGGAATCTAAAAAGCCTGCAATCTCTCACCATTTATTTAGCAAACATTTAATGAGCTTCTACTCTGTGCCAACACGAATGATAGATACAGCAGTGGGGGACATACACAACTGATGTAATTTCAAAACACAAAGAGTTTAGAGTCCAATGGGGGATGTAGACAATACATTAAGGGAAGTACAGGTACGGTATAGGTGCTATAAATGGAACACTGGTGGCACAATGGTTAAGCGTTTGGCTGCTAACAAAAAGGTTGGCAGTTTGAACCCATGGTAGAAATATGTGACAGTCTGTGTCCATAAAGATTTACACCCTTGGAAGACCTATGTGACAGTTCTCCTCTGTCCCATAGGGTCACTGTGAGTTGGAATAGACACGACAGCAAAGGGTACCGAACAGGCACCGTAGGAGCATGAAGGAGGGACACTTCACCCATTCTAATAAGGTCAGGGAGGAAACCCCCTTCTTATGGAAAATGATGTCTGAACTGAGACCTGAAAGATGAGACGTTAATGGAGAAGAGTGTTCCAAGCAGAGGGAACATGTGCCAACAACCATAGTTGAATTTGAGGTGTGGCAGGAAGAAAAACAAGGTGTTTGAAGGTCATAATAATAATACACATACATTGATCCAGCATTTACTGTGTGATACTGCTGTGCTACATGTTTGGCATGCATTTTCTCATTTGAACATCACAGATCTCTCAGATGAGGCAACTGAGACACAAAGATGTTAAGTGCCTTACCCAAGGTCATACCTCTATTAAGTGGTGAAGTCAGTAATTAAACCTCAGCCATCTAGCTCTAGAACTCACACCTTAATCCCATTCTATAGTACCCAATTCTAAAATTCAAATGTATAAAACAAATGGCAAGACCAACGTAGGCCTCTAACTTTCATCCCTGAAGCTACAACCTCAAATATAAATTCAGATCCATCTCAGTCGCTGACCCTTCTCTGACCTTAGAACCTCTGTCCAGTCCCTGATTTCTTGCAAATAACTGGTATCCAGCCACGATTCTGCCAGTTCTCTAGATACCTGGTCAGCATACAGGTTTCCAGATCTGAGGTTCCTATTCCCTGGTTCTTCTGGAAACTAGAAACAGTCTTGCCTCTGAATCTCTCTCATCAGACCCTTAAATACCACAATGCCTACTTCTCTAGATTTCTACCTATTCTGATTCCATGGGCATCCCAGAATGCTTTAGTGTCTCTGTGTCTTTTTCTTTGTCTTTGTCTTTGTGTCTGGAACCTTAGCCATCCTCAAACTAGCCAGATCTACTATTTCCCAACCAAAGTGCAAACTGGTGAGAGTTTGATCCAGTGAAAAGATTTAGGAATATGAGTAGAGTTGGGGCTGAGGACCTAGAAGTAGAGATGGCCTTATTGTTAGGTAGAGTATATGACCCATTCCCTCTCAAAATACCCTATTTCCATGACTAGATAAGGACTGAAATCCCTTTAAATAGGGCTTCACAGAGAGGAAACCAGTTGAGAATATACACAAGCCAGAGAAGGAGAAATACATACTTAATGCTACTCTACAGAATAAATTATGAGAGTAAAGTCTTCCTAGATGTTCACTTTCCTAGAGGAGGGCACTGGTACGTGAATAGAAAAGGGAGAGGGCCTTGTAGGTGAGGTAATGAAGCTAAAAAGGTGATCTCAAGAACACTCACATCCAAGTAGGTGTAGATTACAACTTGACCCATGTGCAGCCCTGCCTAGACATAGCATCCTAGGAAACCTGTGGAGGTGGTTTCTGACTTCATTTCAGCACATAATCCCAAAGAGAAAACCCAGCATTACCTGGTAGTTATTTATTAGGAACTGCCCTACAAAACCAGTGACCCCACTACAATCCCTATGATGGAGCCAACTGAAAGAGTTCATATTTTAGCCAACTCCTTCTCCCTTTTTTCTACTCCAGTGTATAGGGACAGCTGTTGAACAGATGGGGGAGGAGGTTATTGCCAAATCAGGGTTTCTCAAGCTTTAATGTGCACATAAATCACCTGGGGATCTTGTTAAAATGCAGATTTGGATGCAGTTGGTTTGGGGTGGAGCTCAGATTTCCTATTTCTTACAAGTTCCCAGGAGATGCTGATGTTGCCAGTTGGGGGACACCCTTTAGATAGCAAGGCTATTCCTATCATAGTGTGTAACATGACATTGAACTGACCCTTTGTAACCTGTGACGTACTAAACAAATATTAAGGAATTGCATTGTGCTTGTATTTGATAAATCTGACTATTCAAAATGAATTTACTGTAGGAGATGGAGATGGTAGCAGACCAATAACAACAGCAACAACAAAATATTTTTCCCATGCTCCCTACAGGTTTTACTCAGTTATTTGTTGATCAAGGGACACATAAAAAATCTTGAGGATATTTCACTGCCCAGTAAAAACTGCCTCAGGCTGAACTAGAAGCTAGGTATTACCATAGATTTTAATGCTTCTTCACAGTCTAACTGAATTTCCAAATTGCTTATCATGCTGTTTTACATCACAGATGGTTAAAGTTATTTCTTCATTTTCGAGGCTATGTTCAAGGTCACATAACTAGTTAGTAGTAGAGATGGACAATATGCCTAGTTCTCTTACCACTATGAGGATTTAAAATTGCATGTGAACAAGGGAAAGATTTTAAGTTCATTGGCCACAAGTGGCCCCCTTACCCTGCTGTAGAGGCTCCTTGAATGAAAACAAATGTTGTTTGGGAGAGAAGAATTTTTCCAAGCACTCAGTCATTCAAACAAATAAGTATCTTTTGGGGGCCTGGATAGCTGGTTTTTTATTCAGCAAACCTTTGTTGAGCCCTGCGTTAGGTAGGAATTGTTGTTGTTAAGTGCTGCTAGGTAGGGATAGAGATAAATAAATCACAGCCCCTGCTTGTCTTAGTTATCTAGTGCTGCTATAGCAGAAACATCACAAATGGGTAGCTTTAACAAACATAAATTTATTCTCTGACAATGTAGAAGGCTAGAAGTCAACCAGCTGGGCTGAGTCAAAGTTGAGTGGAAAGAGAGATATCATCACACCAGCAATAATAGCAAAGATCATAAAAGTAGAGGACAATTAATGCTGGTGAGGATGTGGAGAGACTGGAACCCTCCTGCATTGCTCGTGGGATTGCAAAATGGTCCAACCTCTCTGGAAATCAATATGGTGTTTCCTCAGAAGGTTGGAAATAGAAATACCTTATGATCCAGCAATTCCTCTACTTGGTATTTACCCACAAGAAATACAAACCATAACATGAGTAGATATATGCACACCAATGTTCATAGCAGAACTATTTACAATAGCAAGAAGATACAGACAACCTAAGTGCCCATTAATGGAAGTATGGATAAACAAACTGTGGTATATACACAAAATGGAATATTATGCTACCTTGAAGAACAACAAGGAAGCTGTAAGCTATCACATAACATGGATACACCTTGAGGACAATATGTTGAATGAAATTAGTCAGTTGCAAAAGGAGAAATACTGCATAGGAACACTACTGTAAAAGACTAAGAAAAAGAACCTATACTAAAGAGGAGGGAGGGGAGTTCTTTGCTGGTTACCAGGATGTGGGGTGTGGGGTGAGGGGAGGGAGTGGAAGGCAGGGCACAGGGTAGGGAATAGACACAGGATAGTTTGGGTGCTAGGGAAGGGGGCAATACACAAGAAGGGGGAGGGGAATGGAAGAATAAGACAGATGGGAAAACAATTGGGCAGGTTTACATGGGCTAAGTGGGACAGAGGTAAATAATGATGTATGCACAACTTTGGAACAACAGGGCTCTGGGATACAGGAATTGAGACATGGTTGGAATGGGGAAAAGGGGGAAATAATGTTAAGATGCTTGGCTGTCTTTTGAATCTTGGTTTCCCTGACATACCATTATAAAATAGACACTTGATGGGGAGAGAAAGGAATAGCCAGAAGTATCACCATAGAAAGCTTGCAAATCCATCTTCTACCTATATCTGATTGGAACACCTAAAATGGGGCTACAACATGTCCAGTGAAGGAGGCTTCCTGCAGAACCTCTGCATTACATAAGACCATAGGTGGAATCCTGAACCTCACCCAGAATCTTCTGAGGTGGGAAATTTCCACTTGAACGGACAAGCTGACCAATCTGGAGTGACTAGAAGAACAGAAGATACTTCTTGAAAGAAAGAACAACAGGAAAAATACAAAACAATAACAGCAGTCCGACTGATTACTACAAAAGCAAGCAAGTTGCTCACCCAGGAGACATCAAGGCAAGTGGTCAGATCCCCTCAGGACAAACCCCCTTCCAAGACTAAGACTCAATGGGAATACACGAGAAGACATGCACTCTGATTGGTGACCATGTTCATCACTGATAAGGGGAAGTGAGGGAAATCAGCAATGAAGCTGCAAGCTAAGCCCTACTATGTTCAATAGACTCCTGTGAACCCAGGTGGAGACCTGGGGACTCCTGGGCCCAGAGTCAGTGACATACCCACAGAGGATTAGAATGGAGAATGAAGCATCCAGCTGATAAGAAGAGAGGGCATAAGCCTAAGAATACCCACACTTGCAGAAAATACCCACTCAACCTGGCTTCAATGACTGGATGATCAGAGCTCAACTAGAAGAAGAAAGAAGAGGGGGAAAAAAAGTACTCTGATAAAATTTGATGAACTTGACCTACACCTATGGATGCAGTAGCTCAAAAAAAGGAACAAATCTTTATAGTGAGGATCACTCCCACCCCCTCCATACACAGAGTAGACAGGGATGGAAAATTTGGATATGGCTACCCAAAATGGGAGTGGGGGTGGGCTACAAAGTCAAGAAGTGACTGGCTTACAAGCTTTAAGAGGGAGCCTAGATCCAGAAGATGTGGAGAAAGGTAGAATCTCCACTGAGTAGTATCTAATCTATCTGGGCGAGGCTAATGAAAGGAGATGGGGATAGTTCCCTTATGGTACAATGGTGAATAACTGTTATCAGGACCGACTGTGAGGGTTGGAAATGTAAAGGTGGACATTTTGTAGCAAAAGGAGGGGAGTGGTTGACTTTGCAGTCCAGGAACAGAGGTCCCTGGAACCATCAAGAGAGAAGAGCGGAGTGCGAGACCCTACCCAGAGAAGCAGTGATGTCAGAGATGGAGGCAGAGAAAATGACGTGGAGAGATGGAGCAGCTGGGGACTCTAGACCCAGAGGGAGAGGGGCTGTGTGCTGACGACCGGGGAACAAATTTGCGGGATATACCCTTTGGTTGGTTGATGATGCATGGAGGGTATTGTAACCATGGCAATGAAACAATATACGATAGGATGAATGTAAAGCTAATGTTCTCCCATGGAAATTATCACATAATTCACAATAAACATTAAGAAAAAAAATAATCAATGTAATCCACTATATACATAAAAAAAAAGGGGGAAAGAACCACATGATCATATCAATTGATGCAGAAAAGGCGTTTGACAAAATCCGACATCCATTCCTGATAAAAACACTCAACAAAGCATGTATTGAAGGGAAATTCCCCATCATAATTAAGAACATATATACAAAACCAATAAGGAGCTCTGGGAGCGTAGTGGTTACGAATAGGGCTGCGAACCTCAGGGTCAGCAATTCGAAACTACCAGCTGTTCCGCGGGAGAAAGAGGCGGCTTTCTGTTCCCGTAAAGATTTACAGCCTCGTAAACCCTGTACAGGGTCGCTGTGTGTCGGAACCAACTCCACGGCACATAACAGCAACAACAACATACAAAACCAATAGCCAGCATCATTCTCAATGGACAGAAACTGAAAGCTTTTCCTTTGCAAACTGGAACAAAACAAGGATGCCCTTCATCACCACTCCTATTCAATATTGTATTGGAATTCTTAGCCAGAGCTATAAGCCAAGATAGGAAAATAAAAGGCATCCAAATTGGCAAAGAAGCAGTAAAACTCTCTCTATTTGCAGATGATATGATCCTATACATAGATAACCCAAAGACTCGGCAAAAATAAATAAATAAATAAATAAATAAATAAATAAATAAATAAATAGGACTCATTGAAAGATTCAGCAAAGTGGCAGGGTACATACAAAAATCGGTTCGATTCCTCTATACTAATAATGACAATGTTAAAAGGAAATTAGGAAAACAATATCATTTACAATAGCCACCCAAAGGATGAAATATTTAGGAATGAATCTAACCAGAGAAACCAAAGACCTATACAAAGAAAACTACAAAACACTACTACAAGAAACCAAAAAAGATTTATAAAAATGAAAGAATCTACCATGTTCCTTGATAGGAACACTTAACATTGTGAAAATGTCAATACTACCCAAAGGAATATACAGATATAACAGAATCTCAATCCAGATTCCAACTACATTCTTTAAAGAGATGGAAAAATTTTTTACAAACTTTGTATGAAAAGGAAAGAGTTCCAGGATAAGTAAAGCAATGTTTAAGAAGAACAAAGCTGGAAGCTTCTCACTCCCTGAATTCAAAATGCAATACATGACTACAGTGGTCAAAACAGCCTGGTACAGGTCTAGTGAAAGATACATTGATCAATGGAACAGAAATGAGAATCCAGAAATTAACCCACATACAGAAAACTCATTTTTGACAAAGGGTCAAAGTACATTAAATGGGGAGTAGATAGTCTCTTCAACAGGTGGTGCTGGCAAAACTGGAAATCAATATGCAAAAGAATGAAACAAGACCTTTATCTCACACCATATACAAAAACCAACTCAACATGGATTAAAGACCTAAATGTAAAATCCCAGAATCATAAATGTCATCAATGAAAAAATAGGGACAAATTTAAGGGCTCTAATACAGAACACACATAGACTATCAAACATTGTGAGAACTGCACAAGCAAATGAAGACAAAATAGATGACTGAGAAATACTAAAAACTAGAAATTTATATGCATCAAAAGATTTCACCAAAAGATTAAAAAGGGAACCCACAGAATGGGAAAGTATCTTTTGCAATCACATATCAGACAAGGGACTAATCTCTAAAATCTATAGGAAACTGCAACATCTCTACAAGAAAAAGACAAATAAGCCAATTTAAAAATGGGCACAGGACATATACAGACACTTCACAAAGAAGACATTCAGGCAGCCAACAAACATATGAAGAAAAGTTCACGATCAGTAGACATTGTTGTTGTTGTTGTCAAGTGCCGTCGAGTCTGTTCCGACCCATAGCAATCCTGCATAGGGTTTCCAAGGAGCAACTGGTGAGCTTGAACCACCAACCTTGTAGTTCAAACAGCTTTGCAGTCTGGCACATTAACTCACAGCGCCACACCAGGACTCCATTAGAGAGATGCAAATCAAAACAGCAATGAGATATCATCTCACTCCAACAATAACAGCATAGTTCAAAAAAGCAAGGACAATAAATGATGGTGAGGATGTGGAAAGACTGGCATTCCTACATGGCTGGTGGAAATGTAAAATGGTTCAATCACTCTGGAAAAAAATATGGAGCTTCAGCAGAAAGTTGGAAATAGAAATACCATGGTGATGGTAGTGGTTATGTGCTGTAGATTCGGTTCCGACTCATAGCGATCCTGTACAGGTTTTTCCAAGGCTGTAAATCTTTACAGGAGCAGAAAGCCTTATCTTTCTCCTGCAGAACAGCTGGTAGTTTTGAACTGCTGACCTTGAGATTTGCAGCCTGATTCGTAACCACTACACTACCAGAGCTCCTTATGATCCATCAATTTCTCAACTTGGTATATTTCCACAAGAATTACGAGCCAGAACATGTGTATATACATGTACACCAATGTTTATCGCAGCACTATTCACAATAGCAAAAAGGTGGAGACAGCCTAAGTGCCCATCAATGGAAGAATGTATAAACAAACTTTGGTACATACACATAATGGGATATTATGATACCTTGAAGAATAACAATGAAGCTGTAAACCACCGCATAACATGGATGAACCTTGAGGACATTATGCTAAGTGAAATTAGTCAGTCACAGAAGGACAAATGTTGCATAAGACCATTATTGTAAAAGCTTAAGAAAAGATACCCATACTAAAATAAATAAATTCTTTATTGGTTACCCGGGGTGTAAGGGAGGGGGCCATAGAGCACAGGTTAGGGGATAGTCGCATCATAGCCCAGGTGTTGGGGAGGCCAATATACAAGGAAACGGAGGTCAATGCACAAGAAGAGGGT
This sequence comes from Chrysochloris asiatica, assembly GCF_000296735.1. Classification (NCBI taxonomy): domain Eukaryota; kingdom Metazoa; phylum Chordata; class Mammalia; order Afrosoricida; family Chrysochloridae; genus Chrysochloris; species Chrysochloris asiatica. The sequence goes on along the minus strand of NW_006409022.1, from coordinate 491,628 downwards.
GGAAGAAAATAGTGATAGGGGAACATTTCAGCCTATAACTGATTGGAATACCTAAAAGGGGTTCTAGAACTTGCCCAGTGAAATAGGCTTCTTGCAGAGACTTTATAGTGTATAGAACCTTAGGCAGAATCCTGAGCCCCATCCACAACCTTCTGAAGTGGGACATTCCCACTTGAAAGGACATGCAGACCAGCCTGGAGTGGCTAGAGGAAGAGAATATACTACTTGAAAGAAAGACCAGCAGAAAAAAAACAAAAACAGCAGTCTGTTTGTCTATTACAAGAACAAGTAAGCTGTTTGCCGGGGAACCATCATGGCAAGCAATTAAGTCCCTTCAGGACAAATGCCCCTCCACGACTGAAACTCAAAGAGAACACACAAGCAAGCATGTAAGCTTGCTGTCTATCATGGTAGTCGACATGTGAGTGGAAGTGGAGGAAAGGCCGCAATGAAGATGTGGGCTGAGTTCAACCACATTCCATAGACTCCTGTCGACTGCAAGATGAGAGAGAGAAAATGAAGGGCTGGTTGGTCTGAAGCTTGGGGAGACTTGGGAACTCCTGAGCCCTTGGGCAATGATCTAACCACAGAGGGCTAGAACTGAGAATGAAGCCTCCAGCTGATAGGAAGTCAGGGGAGATGCACAAGAACACCCAAACTTGCAGATAGTACACATTTGACCTAGCTTTGATGAGTACTTGGTGACCAGAGCTCGACTAGAGGAAGATGAAGAAATTTCATAAAGGAAGCAAGTGTAACTTGCTACAATTTTATAAACTTGACCTATACTTATGGATGTAATAGCTTAAGATACCAACTGAGAGGGAAGGAGTCTTCACATCAAGAATCAAGCCTCTCCCCTCGGTATACAGTGTTTATGTTGTTGTTATTAGGTGCCATTGAGTCAGTACTGACTTATTTCAACCTTATGCACAGAAGAATGAAACACTGCCTGATCCTGGGCCAACCTCACTACTGTTGCCACACTTTAGTCCATCAATGCCGCCACTTGGCCAATCCATCTCATTGGGGGTCTTCTCTTTTTCTCTGACCCTCCACCTTACCAAACATGATATCCTTCTCCAGCGACTGCTCCCTCCTG
>NW_006409022.1:474791-490151 GCF_000296735.1 Chrysochloris asiatica | reverse complement strand
TTTTGTTTTCTTGACATTGAGATGTAATCCATACTGAAGGCTGTGGTCTTCACTTTCAACAAGCAAGGTTGTATCACCTGCATATCGCAGGTTGTTAATGAGTCTTCCTCCAATCCTGATGCCACGTTTTTCTTCATATAACCCAGCTTCTCATATTATTTGCTCAGCATACAAGTTGAATAAGTATGGTGAAAGAATACAACCTTGTCTCATACCTTTCTTAATTTTAAACCATTCAGTGTTCCCATGTTCTGTCTGAACAACTGCCTCTTGCTCCAGATACTGGTTCCTCATGAGCACAATTAAGTGTTCCGGAATACTTATATTTTGCAATGTTATCCGTAGCTTGTCATAATCCACACAATCGAAAGACTTTGTGTAGTCAATAAAGCACAGGTAAACATCTTTCTGATATTCTCTGCTTTCAGCCAAGATCAATCGGACACCAGCAATGATATCCCTCTTTCCATAGCCTCTTCTGAACCCAGCCTGAGCCTCTGGAAGTTCTCTGTCAATGTATGCTTGCAGCCATTTCTGTATTATCTTTAATAAAACTTTACTCACATGGGATATCAAAGACAAACTAGGAAGAATATTTAGTCACTGAAAACGTTATGAATAGCAGAGAAACACAGTGTTTATAGGGACGGGCAAATTAGACATTGGCTACCTAAAATGGGATGGTGGGGAGTTCTAAAGGCACAAAGTGGCTGGCTCACAAGTTTTCAAGAGTGACTTGGGTTTCAGAGTGTCCCGGGGGAAGGTAGAATTCCCCACTGAATAGTTTTCATCTTGTCTAGATGGATCTGGTAAAAGGATATTGGGATATCCTTTGATTCAATAGTGACTGATTATTATCATGACAAATTGTGATCTTCACAACTGTAAAGATAGACGTTATGTAACATAAAGGGGGGTAGTTAATCTGACATTACAGGAACCAATGAACTTAGGACCATCAAGAGAGAAGCACATGAGCAGAACTTGGGATCCTAATCAGAGAAGCAGCAACACCAGTGATGGAGGAAGAGGTGCTGGCATAGAGAGAGCTGCTGAGGAATCTAGGAATCTAGACTCATGGAAAGACAAAGGTGGTGTGCTGGTGGTCAGGAGGCTAGCTTGCAGATTGTGCCCTTTGGTTGTTTAAATGATTATATATTTTTGAGTGTTTTTGTGTACATCAAACAAACAAACAAAAAACAGAGAGAATAGAAGCAAATACTATTAAATGATGATGCATGGAGGGGATTGTAATCCTTGTAATGAAACAAAATACCATAGGATGAGTGTAAAACCAATGCTCTCTCATGTGTACTATCACTCAATTCACAATATAACCTTTAAAAAGAGGGAGAGAGAGTTTAGTTTCAGTGTGCAGGGAAGGTAGAATAGTTTTCATCTTGTCTGGATGAGTCTAGTGAAAGGAGATAGGGCTAGGATTCATTTGATTCAATAGTGAGTGATTGTTATCACGATTAATTACAATTGTCACAACTGAAAAGGTAGAAGTTTTGTAACAAAAAGGGAGGAGTAGTTAATGGTACATTCCAGAAACAGAGGACTCTAGGACCATCAAGAGAGAAGAGAATGAGCCGAATGTAGGACCCTAATCAGAGAAGCAGTGACACTTGAGATGGAGGCAGAGATGACAGTATGGAGAGAGAGAGAGCAGCTGAAGACTCAGGATGCTTGGAAAGAGAAAAGGCTGTGTGCTGGTGGTCAGGAGGCTTGACTTGCAGAATGTGCCCTCTGGTTGTTTAAATGATTATATATTCCTGCGTGGTTTTGTGTACATTAAAAAAAAAAAAAAAAGGAAATAGAAGCAAATACTGTTACATGATGATGTATGGAGGGGATTGTAATCATTGCAATGACTCAAAACACGATAGGTTAGAGTGCAAAACTGATGTTCTCCCATGTAAACTATCACTCAATTCACAATAAAAGCTTTAAAAAAACAAAAAACAGCTCAGCATCATAAAAAGGATCAGGCTTACTGATGAGATATAGACTTGTGGAACCCTTAGTCACCTTTTAGTTCTGGAAATGAACTTACTCCATAGCTCATTTTCAGTCAAACAATAGACAAATCTGTAGGGGAAATAACACTGGGGAGGTACACACACCTTAGAATAATCAACTATTTGAGATCAAAAGGGCAGCGATTGCCCAAAGACAAAGTTTAGAAGGGTTAGGAAACAAGGAAGGATGGAAACAGGAAAGACAGAGAGGAAGTGGAAAAAAGAGATGTTTCATTGTAGGGATTGTAGGGGTGAGAAGAAATAAAATGTGTATGAATTGTTAAATGAAAAACTTCACCCAATTCACAACAAAAAGAATAAATAAATAAATGTGTTTAATGTATATCACATACCTTTTCTTCAGGCCTTACATCTCAAAGCATGGAGCAGGAATACAAGCACACTGATTATCCTCAGAAACCTAGCAAGTGACAGAGGAAAAGCAATGAAAAAGGTAATTATTTTTTCATATTCTTTTCACATATTTGAGATCTAAGGCTAGTTACAATTTTTCACACCTATCACACTACATTTTTAACAATCCTATGTCCTTAATTAAAGGTTGAATATGCATTATAAGAACTATGTTGGTCTCTGTCAGCATTCATTATCAAGGTATATAGTTCATAACTCTTAACATATATTTGTACTTTTTGCATGTTGTTGTTTATGCTTGTTTCAGGTGCATTTTGTGTTATGACTATTGTGTGCCATTATGTCCTCAACTGAGTCAACCACTCAGAAGTGCTTCACTGAATATGAATGTAGTAATAAAAATAGTAAATTAATGCTACCACTCAGTAAATTGGAGTCCTGGTGTGGCACTGTGGGTTAATGTGCCAGACTGCAAAGCCATTTGAACTGTAAGGTCGGTGGTTCAAACTCACCAGCTGCACCTCGGAAACCCTATACAGGGTCGCTATGAGTTGGAACCAACTCGAAGGCACTTAACAACAACTCAGTAATTATCATAAACATAAATAGTGAACAGGACAGATATAGAATGTGAATCCATATGTTCTGGGACAAATAAGTCTCTGTGTTTGGCAAAATCACTTAAACAGTCAAGAAATGCAAATATTAAGGAAGAAGATAAATACCTAAGAAACTGATCTTATTAGAACTGCCATCCATTTGCCATTCATCTCCAGCTGTTATTTGTAGCAAAACGTGTCAAAGAATAGCATGAAACCATCAAAGCATTCACATCTTTATTAAGCAAAGCACAGTGAATACTGTGGTAAATCAATTTACTTTTTAAAGAACAAACCTAAAGTAATTATTTGCTGTATGAAATTGATGAACACTGACTAAAGCAGAGAAGGAACTAAAGCCATTGGGTTATCATTCAAAGTTGTAGACCTCTTAGCAAAACAAGTACAAGTCAGTTTACTATCAAGAAGTTTATTAAACCAGCCACAAACGACTTTGAGAAAGCAGAAAGAACTATTGGTAAAATTTCTGTAACAAATATCAGTGGGCATCCATCATATCCATCGGATATTTCACTTTACAATTAGATAAAACCACCAATATGCATTCTCTGCATGAGAGTTTTACTTATACATAGGAGAAGCATGCCACATTTTTGCTTTTTTTTTTTTTAATCCTGGAAACCAATGCTAGAGAAAAACGTTTTTTTTCTGGGTTTTTTGTTGTTGTTGTTGTTTTAATTAAACTTTTCTATTTTGAGATAACTTTAGGTTCATATGTAGTTGTAAGAAACAAGACAGAGAAAACCCCTAATTTCTTTGTCCAGTTTGCCTAGTACGATGGGAATTCAAAAAGTTTGTGGAAAAATTCTACTATCTTTCCATTCCATTTTTCCATGAACTTTTTGAAACCCCCTCACAAACTATAACAGCCAAGCGATGATACTGATACACTTAAGATACAGAACATTTTCCATCTCTACAAGAATCCTTAATGTTGCCTTTTTATAGTCACACCTACTCTCCCCTACCCCTTCTTTAACTCTGGCAATCACTAATCTGATCTCCATTTCTACATTTTCATAATTTCAAAGATATTATTGGTTTGAAGGAGAGTCCTTGTAGCACAGTTGTTAAAGCATTCAGTTGCTAACCAAAATTTTTCCGATGAAACCTGCTTCCATAAAGATTTACACCTGGCTGGACTTCCGGCGCTTCCCTGACCAGGCAGCTCAGGTAGGGCAGTCTCGGGGGGAAAAGGGGTGGAATCGCACATAGCAAACCTCTGTCTAGCAGACAGACAGCCTTTGAACAAACATAAGATCTTATATTTCAACATTCTGAACTTGTTTTTTTAAAAGATCAAATTACTGAGGAATTACAGGCATTTTGAGCTTTTGCCTGCCTGCATGTGGCTCCTGCTTACGCTCCCGCTCCCGCGCCAGTGAGTGACCTGGACCGGATGACTGGATGATCAGAGCTCAACCAGGAGAGGAAAGAAGGCGGGGTGGGGGGGTGTGGGGGGGAGTGAGCTGATACAGTCTGATGAACTTGACCTATACCTATGGAGCAGCAACTCAGAGGGAACAAATCCTCACAGCAAGAAACATTCCCACACACCCCCACACACAGTGGACGGAGAAGGGCAGCTTGGACATTGGATACTCAAATGGGGAGGGGGGGACTTCAAAGGCAAGAAGTGACTGGCTTACAAGCTTTCAAGAGGGAACCTGGTGCTAGGGAGCATGGCGGAAGGCAGAATCTCTAGTAGGTACTATTCAATCTGTCTGGGCGGAGCTGATGAAAGGAGATACAGATGGGTAACTCGTGATACTGTAGTGAATAATGCTTATCAGGACAGATTATGAGGGTTGGAAATGCAAAGGTGGAGGTTTTGTAACAAGGAAGGGAGTGATTAATTCTCCAGGATAGGAGCGGAGGCCTCTGGGACCATCAACAGAGAAGAGCCGAGAGCGGGACCCTACCCAGAGAAATGGAGATGCCTGAGACAGAGATAATGAGGTGGAGTGATGAAGCGACTGGGGACTTTGGACCCAGAGAGGGAAAGGGACTGTGGGCCGAAAACTGGGGGGAGGAGGGGGAAGTGTAGGGGGCGGGTTTCTGGGATATACCCTTTGGGTGGTTGGAGGTGCATTGGAACCATGCATGGAGGTGATTGGAACCATGGCAGTGAGATGATATAAAATGGAATGAATGTAAAACTAAAGTTCTCCCATGTAAACTATGATATAATTCACAATAAAACATTAAAATAAATAAATAAATAAAAAGATTTACAGCTTGGAAACTCTGTGGGAAAGTTCTATTCTATCCTATAAGGTCCTTATAAGTCAGAATCCACTCTGTGGCAGTGGTTTTGGTGTTTGGTTTTTATAGATTTAGAATCATACAGTATGGGATTTTAGAGATTTTTTTTCCACTCAGCATAATTATTCATAGTCCAGTTAAGATATACATGTCTAAAAAAAGGCAGTGGCAGTTCAATGGTAGAATTCTTATTTTCCAAGCAGGAGCTCCAGGTTGGATTCCAGGCCAATGTATGTCCCGCGTAACCACCACCCACCTTGTCAGTGATGGATTGCATGTTGCTATGACTTCTGGTGTGATGCTGTAAGATCAGCACTGGACTGCAAACCACAATGTCAGTGGTACAAAGCCATCAGTTCCTTGGAAACCCTATACAGGGTCACTATGAGTCAGAATGACTGTATGGCACTCAACAACAATAATGATGTTGAACAAGTTTCAACAGTTTTTACATGAAGACAGACTAGAAAGCAAGGTATGCTGATCTACTTCCAAATGTTAACCAATGAAAACCCAATGGAACACAATAGTCAGATGCTCAACCTATTAGGGAAATGGTGCAAAAATAGGCAGTGTTTATTCTGTTGTGCCTGTGAGCCAGGAGCCATCTCAATAGCAGCTACCAACAAGAGTATTCCATGATATGGATATATCAGTTTGTTTAACCATTTACTTGTTGATTGACATCTGGATTGTTTACAGTTTGGGTCAAAGCTGCTGCGAGGAAGGAATGATCCAGTTTCTCACCATAAGAGGAAAGGTTTATATTGTTGGTTTTGATTTTTTTTTTTTTTTTTTGCTTTGCAAGTCACACAGTAAATTGGAAAAGCGACAATGGGATTTGGAAAAGCGACAATGGGATTTTTTCTGAGTACTCCTAGTCATAAGTGTAGCCCAGAAGTACACTGTTATGCAAACATTAAAGGTTGTACCCAAATGCCAAGTCACTCTCTGCTTGATTCATTGGCAATTTATTCTTATTGTTATGTGCTCAAGTCAGTTCCAACTCAAAGCAAGTCTGTGTAGGGTTTCAGAGGAGCAGCTGGTGAGCTTGAACTTCCAACCTTGTAGTTCAAACTGACTTTGCACATTAACCCGCAGCGCTATACCAGGATATGCCCCTGTCTCAATTCACTGTTGAAGGAAACAGTGAAAGTTGTGAATATGATCAATTTGTGGCCCCTAAGCATATGTCTTCCAAGGAGCTCTGGTAGCATAGTGGTTACGAATCGGGCTGCAAGCTGCAAGGTCAGCAATTCGAAACTACCAACTGTTCTGCCGGAGAAAGATGAGGCTTTCTGCTCCCGTAAAGATTTACAGCCTCGGAAACCCTGTACAGGGTTGCTATGAGTCGGAACCAACTCCACGGCACATAACAACAACAACAAACATATGTCTTCCTAGCATTCTGTATAAAGAAATGCAAAACAAATACCATATTCTACTTTTCTACACCAAGCATGCCAGCTGCTGAGAAAAACTGCACTCCCATAAGTTTTTGAAACAAGGATGGAAAAACAAAGCCTTTATGACAATGACAATATCACGAAAGACCATTTGTCAGATTTTGTAAAATGACTCATTCCACTAAAAACATTTCTCAGATTTTAAGTGCTTGCTCAAGAAGCATTTTGTATCCATGTATTCAGAATCTTGAAGAGGCTAAAAGTATGCCTTCAGAGGTAAAATATCAGTGTGTCTAATGTTAAAGATAAAACAATCAGGCCTTCTTAAGAAGACCAACCATATTGCAGTTTTATCACTAAGAGTTTGATTCTTTCCTAGGATGAGAAGACTTCTTCACCTCTCATAGAAAAAAATAGACAACATGCTATGGGGTATATTTAAACCTCACATCCAAGTCCAGCAAAACTTGCAACAATGCTTTCTCCCAAATTGAACTACATAATCTGTAATACTGAGTGTGATTTGTTCAAGGACTCTAGCATCTGATGGGGTGCGTCAGGATGTCATCAGAGACTAGTCATTGTAATTTCTGGGCTCATATTTGCTCCAAAAACCCAAAACTATATAATAAAGCTACAAAATATTTGAGGCAGTTCCCAATGACCTGTGGTCTGAAAACAGATGTTATACACCTTATTATGAATTTTTTTTCAAATATTGTACACACAAAATAGAGTGGATAAAATAGTGAACCTCCAGGTACCCACTACCAGATGCAAAAGCATAACAAATGCCTTTGGTATCCTACATCTCAACCCCTTGATTCACCTCTGATTTTAGCCACAGTTGTGGACAGTACTATGCAAATGTAGACTCACATCACTCTGAAAGCATCTCACTTTAAAAATCAAGCTGCTCTCATTCTACATGAAAGCATAGTCTGGAAGTGTAGGGGTGTTAATTAATGCCTGTGGGATCAACCTTCAACCAGTGGGAGATAAGAATCCCACAAACGAATCATCCTTCAAGGGAACAATTCTAAGAAGTGTTCTGTTTGCTTCTCAGGAGGTCCTGGCAGAATCAAACCCTTGTTGCTCAAAACAGCAACCTCATAATAAACCCTGACATTGGTCTTTTCTTCCTTCTCTAACTCTGAATTTCCTCACAATTGTTGCTTGAGATAACATCACAACTAAACAAACTACACCCAAGTCCTTGCCTCAGACTCTACTTTAGGGAACCCAACTAAGACTAATAGCTATCAACTTTGCCATTATTATTTAATCTATGCTGGAGTATTTTAAAGCAAATAATTTGATTTTTTTTAATTTAGTAGAAGTAGGAAGAAAAAAAACCCAATTTGAGATGGAAGTTGATCTGTGTATTAAGCCATGTATATCACCTATATATCTTAGTGAAATATTGCCCCCAATAACAAAAGCACACCCCTCTCCCTAATTCAGTGCTGATAAAATACATGATGGAGCTTCTTTTTAATTTACTTCAAGGATGGTCTGTGTGTGGACAGGATGCCCACCACAGAGCTCTTGAAAGTCAACTATGCGAAACACTGTCCAACCAAGGACTCTCCAGGACAGTTCACAAGAATCCATAAAATGCATGTTGATGTGTCTATACATGCATGCATTTTTTTCTTGGGAAATGGTTAATACCTTTCACCAGATTCTAATATGAATCCTCGACATAAAAAGTTTGGACTACCAATCAAGGAATATTAGGCAATAGGACTTCTGAGTAGGGACAGTTTTCTTGTACAGAGGGAGCTTTTCTGGAACTCTTCAAATCATACTACATGGCTGATCATCAGTTTCACTAATTTGAACTTCTGACCTCATTACTATGAATCTCACCAGTACTGATATAATTACAATTAAAGGATTTTTCCTCCTCAAAGTCTAGTTTATAAAGGAGAGATTATTTTCCTCAAGGCCTAGTTTTTAATAAAAGGTTTCTCCCCCCTCAAGGCCTACTTTTTGACATCTGGATTAGATGATCTGGTTCCAATTTTCTCCTCAAAGCTATTTCTCCTAGCCTCAACGAGTTTTTGGGATTTTGCCAATCAACAGGAAAGGGATTTGGATTACAGCAATGCTCTTTCCAGACTAGCCCTAGTTTTCCCAGATAACTCGGTACCCTGAACTGGTGCACTTCCAGGAATGTGAGAGATTCTGGGCCAGCTGTCAGTGAAGCAGTTCTTTCCACCTGCATCTTGTCCAGCCCCTAAATTACTAAGAAAGGAAGTTGGAAAGCTAAAGAGGTACACTTTCTCGAAAGAGCCTTAATTAGGTTTGGCACTTGGGATTGGGTTGGGTTTTTTTGTTTGTTTTTCTCCCTATTAACAAAGAATTATTTGTACATTATAAATACTAGTAGAGAAAGACAATTACACCTCCAAATCATTTCCACTTACAAACCAAGACAAAAATGGTAGAGGTAGTTTTTAAGAGGAGGGATAAAATCCCCCGCCTCATAAGCCCTTTCCTTGAATAGGCCTCTAACTACCCCTTGTGCAGCTGCAAGGACACATTTCATGTTCCTGTGAATTATTACTCTAAAGAGGATATTCTCAGGCATCATCTGCTGAAGAGAGTCTAGCCAGATATAGAATGAGAGAGTAAGAACATATTAGAATGAGCTAAATTTTCCATGTGGTTTCCATCTTCCATTCTGATTGTACTCTGTAAGTCTTTTGTTTTAAAAAAAAAAGATAGAGAGATTTTTATCCACCACAAATATCACATAGACACTTACCCTGTCCCTATACTGTAGACTCCTGTAGGTCTGAACTAGGGACTGAGACTACTAGAAAAAGGAGGAGTCCAAAACATTCTCCATCTTGAAAGGCAATGCTTCCTAAAACCACCTCTTGGCATGTGATGTCCTCCCTGACTTACAGGTTTATAACTACTATGGTGTGTTCCCAGACTTCATTGCAATTTTTTGGTAGTAAAGAAGTGCAGCCAGAGTGCTCCTTGGAGGCCAGAATGGCCAAACTTCGTCTTTCATATTTCAGACATATTGTCAGGAAGGACCAGTTACTGGAGAAGGATATCATGTTTGGTATGGTGGAGGGTCAGAGAGAAAGAGGAAGATCCCCAGAGAGATGGATTGGCAAAGTGGCAGCATCAGTGGGCTCAAGCTTGGCAACAACTGTGAGGTTGGCCCAGCCATGGGCTGTGTTTCGTTCTGTTGTGCATAGGGATGCTATGAGTCGGTACTGATCGATGGCACCTAACAGCAACAACAAAGAACAGCTAAATGTCAATAGAGTACTAACTATGTGATAGTAAATATTCTGGGTTTTCTACATGTATTTTCTCATTTAATCCTCAAGTTATTAGTGCCCACCAGCCGCTCTGCAGGAGAAAGATGAGGCTCTCTGCTCCCGCAAAGATATACAGCTTCGGAAACCCTATACAGGGTTCCTATGAATCTGAACAGATACAATGGTACTTAACAACAACAGCATGGAGGGATGATAGGAGCTGTGATAGATAGTATAATGGTTAAAGCACTCACCTACTAACTGAAAGTTCAGTTAGTGGTTTGAATATACCAGCTGCCTCTGGGTAGAAAGATGTGACAGTCTGCTTTCATAAAGATTTACAACCTTGGAAATCTCCTGTCCTATGGAGTCACTCTGGGTCAAAATTAACTCAATGGCAATGGGTTTGTTTGGTTGGTGGGTTGTTGCTTTATGGAGGGATTTTGGTAGTTTGGACACTTAGTTGCTAGATAAGCTTTAGTGAAGGGAAGCCCACCCAGTATTTTCTCCTATCCTTCATGCCACTATAATGGGACAGCAATCCATGTCAAGATAATGCTCACAAATTGCACTGATTCATTTGTCATCTGTAAGCGAGACTGGAATCCTTACCTCTTCTGTCAGTTGATAGAAGCAGTATGCCCCTCCCTTCAACATGAAAAAACCTAGGTATCCTGGTGTGGCTCTGGGTTAATGCGCCAGACTTCAAAATTGTTTGAACTGCAAGGTTGATGGTTCAAGCTCACCAGCTGCTCCTCGGAAACCCTGTACAGGGTCACTATGGGTTGGAACCGACTCAATGGCACTTAACAACAAATGGGCTAAAAAAGAGGCAGTGGTATGGCAAAAACAGGTGAAATTTGTCTGGACCATCTGTTCCTGTAATTAATTTGTGCCTCTGGACCTACTTGAGTCCAGTCCTAAGAGTGCCACTTCTATCATGTGATAGATTACTGCTGCTCATGTCCAATGTTACAACTCAGTGGATCAGATAACCCTCAATTTATTATGAGTGGAGCCCTGGTGTGTGCTGTAGGTTAATGCGCTGGGGTGCAAAAAAAAAAAAAAAAAAAAAAGTCGGTTTTAACTGGAAGCTCAATGGTTCAGGCTCACCAGTCACTCCTCAGAAACCTTATACAGGGTCGCTATGAGTAGGAACCAACTTGATGGCACTTAACAACAACAACGAGAACACACTGTATAATCACTTAGTGCCTGTGGAGGATGTACCCTAGGGTAACTCCAAGATGGCTCACTCACATTAACTGGCAAATTGATGCTATCTGTTGGCTGGGATCTCAATCAGGGCTGAAGGCCAGGGGCCTCAATTATTCTCCACAGAGACCTCTCCATGGGCTGCTTGATCCTCTTCACAACATAGTGAATACCCAGAAACAAGAAGTAGAAGCTGCCAGTCTCCTGACAAATCGACCCAGAAACTGGAACAGTTTCCCTTTTCTCGTATTTTACTAGCCAAACATTCACAGAACCTAGATCCAAGGTCAGGATACTAGACACAAATGATTATCATCAAGAGTGATAAAAAATTTTGTGAACCATGCATTAAAATCTGTATGCTGATCAAATAATCCAAGAAACTATTACATGAAGAATAACATGGCACCAGGATTGAAAGAAGAGAACTTAAAATCCTTACTGATGAAAATCAAAGACAACAGCCTTCAGTATGGATTGCACCTCAATGTAAAAAAACCACAAATCCTCAAAACTGGACCAATAAATAGCATCATGTTAAATGGGAAAAAAATTGAACTTGTCAAAGATCTCATTTTGCTTGGATCCATAATCAATACTCATGGAAACAGCAGTTAAATCAAACGCTATATTGCATTGGGAAAATCTGCTACAAAAACCCTTAAAATGACTTTAAAGTGTTCAAGAGCAACGATATCAGTTTGAGGACTAAGATACACCTGACCCAAGCCATGGGATTTTCAATAGCTTCATATACATGTGAAAGTAGGGCAATGAATGAGGAAGAGTGTAGAGGAACTGATAGATGTCACTTACAGTATTGAAGAAGAATATTTAAACTACCATGGATTGCCAGAAGAACATACAAATCTGTGATGAAAGAACATGAAAATATGTGTTGGAAGAAGAACAAGAATGCTTCTTAAAAGCCAGGATGGCAAGACTTTATCTCTCGTACTGTGGACATATTTATTATCAGGAGGGACCAGTCCCTGGAGAAGGACATCATGCTTGGAAAAGTGGAGGCTCAGTAAAAACAGAGAAAGATCCATAACAAGATGGATTGACACAGTGGCAGCAACAATGGGATCAAACATAACAACAATTGTGAGGATGGTGCAGGACCAGGCAGTGTTTTGTTCTGTTGTGAATAGCGTTGCTATGAGTCAGAATCGACCTGAAGGTACCTAACAGCAGCAATATATTAAAATGGCACAACTTAGAATCCACACCCTGGCACTAGATGATGATACTTTGTTTTCATGGGGATGAGGGGACAACCTTAAGTCATTAATTAAGTATCTACTTATAGGATTTTGGCAGAAAATGGGAGATAGGATAGGAGTTCTGATGTGGTGCTGTGGGTTAATGCACTGAACTGCAAGGTTGGTTTGAACAGCAAAGTTGACAGTTCAAGCTCACCAGACACCCCTCAGAAACTCTATTCAGAGGTACTACGAGTCAGAAGCTACTTAACTGCACTTTAAAAAGGATAAAGATAATAATATTACTGTTGTTGTTAAGTGCTGTCAAGTCAGGTCTGTCTCATAGCAATCCTGTATAAGGTTTCTAAGGAGTAGCTGATGGGTTTGAACTGCTAACCTTGTAGTTAATTGTCCAGTGCTTATCCTACAACACCACACAAGGACTCCAAAGATAATAATATAGTTGTTTGTTGCCATCAAGTTGGTCCCCTGACTTATGGTGACCCCATGCACAATGGAATGTAATGATGCCCAGTTAATCCTATGTCATCCCCATGATCTGTTTCAAATCATACCATTGCAGTCCATATGGTTTTCATTAACTGATTTTCATAAATAGATCTCCAGACCGTTCTTCCTAGGCCACCTTTATCTGAAAGTTCCACTGAAACCTATTCAGTATCATAGCAACAATAGAGCCTCCAATGACTTACAGGTGGTAGCTGTGCTTGAGGTTCAGCGGGCAACTGAACCTGGGTCTCCATAGAAAGCAAGAATTCTACCACTGAATTCTATCAATAAATATTAATAATACAACTAACACTTTTTGAGAAATTGTCATGTGCCAGACCTTGTTCAGAGTCTTGGTGTGGTACTGTAGGATAAGCACTAGACTGTTAGCCTCAAGATCAGCAGTTCGAACCCACCAACCACTCCTCAGAAACCCTACGAGTCAGAACCAACTTGATGGCACTTATAACAACAACAACAGACCAGGTTCTGAGTGCTTAATAAGCATCAGCTCATTAAATCCTCCCAACAACCCCAAGAGATAAGTAACTATTAATATCCCTATTATACAGATAAGGATGCATAGAAGAGTTAAGTAATCTCACCAAAGATACACAGGATGGAAGTAGTTGAACGAGGATTTCCAGCCCATTTGTAACCCCAGGGCTCACACTCAAAATCATTATGCCACATTAAAAAATAGTAGAAATAAGCTTGTCAGAGGTGGAAGAGATGACAGATCACAACTCTAAACAGGACCCAAGGGTTCATCAAACCTTCATTGGTAGCAAGCAAATTTATAGGAAAACTTTTGTGTTGCACATAAGATTAATTGAAATTTACCACCAAAGACGATTCCTGGCCTGGGAACGCAACAAAGGAAAGAACATTTTCACTTCTGAGTAGCTTTTGTCAGGCATTATACTAAGTGCTTTATATGCATCAATTTCACATAATCCTCTAAACAATCATGTGGTAAGTACTGTTATTACATCATTTACAGCTGACAAAACTAAGACTTAGTAATTACTCAAGGTCACACAGGTGATAAATGTATAAGATTTTAGCTCATATCTGACTCCTAGCCCATATTCTAAATCACTACATATGAAACATTGGGGCTTTGTATACAGCAGAGTAGCCCTAGAGATAGAACTGCCTTTGCAGTGCAGTGAATTAATCAATATGGCCCTTCTAACTGTAGTCTTTGTAACTTCAACCAAAAGACTAGTTTAAAAATAAAAACAAATCTACTACCATCAACTCAATTTCAACTCATAGAAACTCTATACCAGCACTCGTCTGTTAGAACTGTGGTGGCATGCATGTTGCTGTGATGCTGGAAAGTATGCCACCAATATTTTAAATAAGAAGAGGGTCATCCATAGTGGACAAAGTTCAGCAGAGCTTCCAGACTAAGACAAACTAAGGAGGAGAGGAGACTACTTTTGAATATTTAATCGCTGAAAACCTTATGAATCACAGTGAACACTGTCAGATAGCACCAGAATACTGAATATTGAAAAATGATGAAGAGCACCCAAATATTGTCAGACACAGTGCTGGAGCATAAGCTCCCTCAGCTTGGAAGGCACTAAAAATATGACTGGAGAAGAACTGCTACCTCAAAGTAGAGGTGACTGGGATGACATGAATGGAGTAAAGCTTTCAGCAACTTCATTTGCACAACTCAAAATGAAGAGAAAGAGTTGTAATGATCCACTAATAATGGGAGCATGGAACAATGGGAGTACGAATCTAGGAAAATTGGAAGTTGTCAAAAATGAAATGAAATGCATAAAGATTGATATCTGTATCTGAAAGTTCCAATGAAACCTATTCAGTATCATAGCAACAATAGAGCCTCCAATGACTTACAGGTGGTAGCTGTGCTGAGGTACGTTAGCTGGCAACTGAACCTGGGTCTCCATAGAAAGTAAGAATTCTAGAGTTGCTATGAGTTGAAATTGAGTTGATGGTAGTGGATTTGTTTTCATTATTAAACCAGTCTTTTGGTTGGAGGTACAAAGACTACAGTCAGAAGGGCCATATTGTTGCTGTTAAGTGCCATCGAATCAGTTCCGACTCATAGCAATCCTATATAGGGTTTCTGAGGAGTGGCTGATCAGTTTAAACCACTGGTCTTGCAGTTAAAGATGACCTTGCTGTCCAGAGCTTTATCTTACAGCACTACACCTAGGCACTCGTAAGCAGAAATGGACTGGTATTGGACACTTTGAATCTGACAATCATATGGTTTACAATACCAGGAACGAACGACAAGTTGAAAAGGAATGATGTTGCATTCATCATAAAAAAAAGAACATTTCAAGACCTATGAAGATCTTTTTTTTTTTTTTTAATGTTTTTATTTTGCACTGAGTGAAAGTTTACAGGGCACATCATCAGCTTCACATTCAACCATTCATATAGCTTGTTTCATTACATTGATTATT